>NC_137011.1:22926896-22981896 GCF_032717465.1 Coenobita brevimanus | reverse complement strand
AACTATAACATTTTATCTTACAACCTACTGTACATTACCAATATACCCATATAATATCTGTTTTAAGGTAAAGTAATCGAAAAGTAATTGATTACTAATCGATTACTGACCACAAAAGTAATAGAAATAATCGATTACAGAAAAAATCGAGTATTGCCCATCACTACTGAAAATGACCCATCATTCTGTAACACTGCATGTAGGTCGGAGAGTTTCGGGCCATATTATAAACCAAAAAAAATCTACATATTGCCAAAAAAAAAATAAATAAATAAATACCAAGACGACTTGCATTTAGCCTGTTTGAGCGAATTCATGCAAGGTTAATGGAACTTTTAATGACAAATGGTGATGACGACTCCGGTCTAGCCGGTGTAAGTCTACACCATCCAATTCCATCATTTTCTGCAAGTGTTGTACAGTCAGAGACACAAGTATCTTCCCAAAGTTTGACGAAAACTTAGCGGAAAAGTCGAACCATCTGAAAAACGCACTGGTAGAGACTGGGTTTTTATTTTATTTCGCCAATAGTCAATTTTCTTCAGACGGACCTGGGAAGATACTTGTTTCTCTGACTGTACTTTGCCAGCAGCGCCGAATCCATCATTCCGACCTTCCTGGCGGGTGCCTACCTCGTATCGTTAATATTATTCTTATGATCCAGCAATTACGGTATTTAGGCACCTCAGTACGAGAACGTCTCTAAATTACTTCTTGCTGCCATCACATCGGAATTAGTTGAAGAACAGATCCTCCTTAAACTGACGAATCTACTCAGAGATGATTACAGTCGTCAAGATGTTGAAAAACAGCGGCTTAAACGGTCATTATCGTACTGAGAGAGTTACAATATATGTATACTCAATAAATCACTAATTCCTTCTTAATGTTATTCTTGCAGGGAATGTTTTTGTTGCTGGCGGGAGGATGGATCGCCAGCTTTCTCGTGCTTTTCGTGGAGATATGTTTTCTTGTTCCTCTCCAAGGCTGTAATCTAAATGAAGACAGTATCTCATTCTAATTTAATGCTCCTCAATCCAGTAATGAACGAACAACACATACCCAAGCAGCTGGCTCAGTTAATGGTATAAATTGGTCAGGACAAAAAATCCGGCATTGCTTAATGGTATTTGTTGGCAAATGCAGCCATGCTATGTGTTTGGAAGAAAGATTATTTTTTTTCCCCACAAAGATATAACCCTGTACCCGCATTAATCGTGAATTAAGCTAGTCATCTGAACCTGATCTTAACGCAAAGGTCCTCATGCCACTGATGAGAGATGTGAAATTGATCCAAGGAGTTTCAAGGAAGACAACACCCCACACTGAGACAAACTGATAAACTGCACTTTAAATACTTGAAATACTTATATGAACTAAGGATAGTGAAAGCAATAGACTGAAGTTACCAAAACCTACAATAAGCACAGAGTATCAGTTTAGATGAACTGCAAAATTTAGCATCTGGGAATGGAAATATAACAGTATGTTTGACTGGAATGGAATGAGATGTACAGTTCCTGCTGCTTACACTGGAAAGCAGCTATGGGTGTCCTGCAATGATAGCTTTATTAATGCAAACATCAAATCATGACTAATACAAAAGAAACAGTGAGTACTTTTAATAATCAGATTAAAAGTTTAATTAATACAGAATAAGACAATCGAAAGTAACTCGACGAAAGGAAACAGTAAATGATAATTAGGAATGGTTTTAGAAAACCAAAGGGCAGACTCACACTATTTGTGCTGAAACATGTAGAACGTGACGCTAATATGTTAAAAATAGTATCCAAGTAACTTCATTTTCATGACTCAGTATACTTATCTGTTATTATATTCCACACTATTTGTGCAATTAACGAAGACAAAGTATATTATTAAAAACAAATGGCTATTATTATCCCTAAACAGAGATATGTTAATCATAAAAGTGCTTAAACATATCTGGTGCAGTATTACTCATACATTCACAACCACATTCTGTGTGTGTGTGTGTGTGTGTGTGTGTGTGTGTGTGAAGGTAGTGTTTAAGGCTTGCTTAAACAATATTTTTTTCTGACGAAAGGTTACCAATAATTTACACCATTAACTATCCATTAAAAAGTGCATAGGCACCACAGCCCGTTCTCAAGGTCCAGTAGTCCTTCTATATTCCATAAACCTCCACATGTCACCACTTCTGCGCTAACACCCACCGTCCACACTGAATACATGCTAGGGCTGTCTCATACAATACAGGTGTACTGGTATTAGTTTGGGTATTTTTATGACATGTTAGTGGGCCTTCTGGCAAGTTAGTAAAGTCTGCTTTAATGAAATTCAAATCCTTAAATTGTTCCCTGTCCCAGCAGGGATACGAACCTGGGTCCGTTAGGACTGCAAGCCACCTCTCTACCAATTCAGCCACTGCCTCAGTCTGACAATATCAGTTGGCCTAAGCAATACTAAGTTTAGTAAAAATACCCTCGAATATTTTCTTTGCGTCATTATTTTCCACGCAATATTAATAGGTTCAACACAATCTCGAAAGTTTCCTTCAAACACATTCTAACAGCTTCCGTATTACTCAAAAGTATTCAGTTTCTTGGCTTGGTTTAGTCTAGATAAAGTTACAAGCAGAACATTAATGTAGGTCATAGATAACTGACCATAGAATGAAAGGGTCCTTGTACGAGGTGTGGATATGTTCGTACACAATAAATACTGAGTCCCCGTGCTGAATGACTCGCTGACCACCTGACCCTGCGCGGCTGACTACCTCAGTCTCCACTGCCTGGTCATCCTCTCTCTGCTGGTAAGTCTCGACATTTTGGCGTCTGTTGACGATGTTAGTGTGGTGGCGGGGTGGCTGAGAGTTTTAGTGTGGTTACGGGGTGGCTGAGAGTTTTAGTGTGGTTCCGGGGTGGCTGAAGGTTTTAGTGTGGTGCTGGTGTGGCTGACGGTATCAGTGTGGTGTTGGTGTTCTTGAAGGTGTTGGTGTGGTGCTGGTGTGGCTGACTGTGTTAGTATTGTGTCATTTCGATATCGATTATAAAAAGTGTACAGACATGGCTGAACGTGATAAGGTTGTTTCTGATGAGAAGCTTTTAGGTTAGGGTCTTGAAAAATTAATGTGTCCCGCAATAAATTCTGATAATATCTAACTATATTGTAGAGACATTTCAAAGCCAGATGGGAGTATTGAACAAATGTGTTAGCATGTGTGTCTGATTTTCGGAGATGATGCTAATACTGTACGTATATTCTAAAGAAACATGGCTTCGTTTGAAGATGTTTACAAACAGTGTGAAAATTATACTGACTGAAAGTACGCTTCCCACTGTGGAGGTTTATTACCTCCGACAAGGAGGTTATGGTTTTGCCGGCATTTGTTTGTTCGTTTGTCTGTTAGCAACTTTACTAAAAACGTAACGAACGGTTTTTGATGAAATTCTGTGGAAGGGCAGGCCATGGGCCAAGGAATAAAATACTTATATATTCGGGCGGATCCAGATCCCGACCCGTAACATCCCGCACAATATCTCCAAAAATTATCCGTGAATTTGTATGAAATTTTGTGGGAGGTGAGCCATGGACCAAGAAAGAATTAATTAAATTTTGAGACGGATCCAGATCCGGAGACTATATCCACGGATCTGGAGGCAATGGCATTGGAGGAGGTATGCTCTCTCTCTCTGCACTTTCTAGCTAGTTTGTATTTTTACACCTTCGTTTGCGGCGTGAGAGCGGTGTAATGCTTTGAGCAGTGTGTGTGTGTGTGTGTGTGTGTGTGTGTGTGTGTTTGTGTTTGTTTAAGAAAATAATCTAGTTTCTTCCGATGTTAACCAAACTTGGTGCAAGGTTGGGGGTTAGCCAATGGGCAGATTAAAGGATAAGGTAAAGGGCAAGGTCAAACCTGACCTAGCAAAATCAGTTTAAAACTTTTCACCGAATATTAGACGAAAGTTTGAAGAAGAGCTGAGGGTAAGACAAGAATGGAGTGACTGAATCTTGAGCACATTCAGTCAAAAGTCATGGTCACAGGTCAACGTTAAAGTTCGACCTGCTAAAATATTTCTTTAAAAAATAAACAGTTTATCCGATTTTAACCAAGCTAGATGAGGCGGTAGAGAGGCAGTCACGGAGTAAAGATACTGCTTTTTTAGAACAACAGATCAAAGTTGAGGATCAGAGGTCACGGGCAGCTGAAACAGTTTTTATCCAATTTAAACCAAACATTGTGGAAAGGTTGACGATACGGCAACAATAGAGTATGCAAGTTTGAGGACAATCAAAGGTCAACATCACAGGAAAAAGGCCAAAACCAAGGAAACAGGGTAAGGTCAGTTCAAATATTTTGGTCTGAGTGTACCAACCATGGTGAGGGAATTTAGGATGAGATAAGAATGAAGGAATTCTGTACTGGGAACAATCACTTAAAAGTCCAGGGCACAGGACCAGGTCAAAGTCTGACCCATGTGTGTGTAAGAGAAAAACTAAAACCGTTCTGTTTTTATTTCAATCAACCTGGGTGTATGAGCTGAGGATCTCCCAAGACAATAATCTAATGTTTTAAAAAAAAGCAGCCGGTCAAACATCAAGGTCACATGGCAAGGTGAACTTCAACAGTTTTCATCTAATGTAGACTAGAGATTGGGGAAAGGTTCAACTTAAAACAAGGACACTAATCCAATTTTGAGAACAAACAAAGGTCAAGGTCACTGGGAAATGTCAAAGGCCAAGGTCACTGGGTAACGCCAGTTTGATCTAATTTAACCAATGTTGATGGAAGTGTTAAGGGTTAGACAAGAATAAAGTTATTCGAGTTGGACAGTAACTGACGTAGGTCAAGGTGACAGAACAGTCAGATATTCGGCCCTTCCATCAGTTGAACGGAGCAATAGTTTCACACTCTGAGAGGTCTTTTCGGTTAGTATTTATGTAGAAAATAGTTATGGGGAAGGTGATTTTAGAACGAACGTGGGTACTTACCTAGTTTTAGTAGAGCATATGTAATTGTTTTTTTGGCATATTTATTTTTGTGCACCAGAATCTGAGCATATTATTCCCTAAAACCCAGCAGTACTCAAATGCATCCTAAGCATAGGGCGCATACACCTTACCATTATATATGTATTTCCAGTTTGGACACAAACCTATAATTTAAAGGTCTCATTTTTTATGGTCCTACCCCCTGAAAAGGATATGACAGAATATCAGAATAAAACAACGTTGATACTTCATAACAAGTAACGTGCAGCACCAACTGATTCAGTTCATATAAGACATGAATCGGAATAATATTTTGAGGTGTAACAATACCAGTAAAGGCGTCGTTCGTAAGACAGGCCTCAGGTTTCGAATGTTTTTTTCAACAAATAAAAGGGACGTATAAGTTACTGTACTTTAAGGATTTTTTCAGTCAGCATTTGCAATATAGCAAGCAAAAAAAAAAAATAATAATCACATAAATTTCAGTCAGCATTTGCAATATAGCTAGCAAAAAAAAAAAAAAAAATCACACACACACACACACACACACACACACACACACATACAATAGCTTAAGAATAAGACCAAAATGTGTGCCCTTAAATAAAAGAAGTAACTGTATTGTATCCACCTTGTTGTCCATAATTTAACCTCATCTGGACAATAAAGAGGCCTTCAGGCTACCAGAAGCATTTCCTGTGCTCACACTTAATCTCTGCGATATAAATATTTATTGTAGTACAGGTACAAACTAACGTTGATCGAAACAAGATTAAAAGTACATGAAAGTGAAATTTATTTGAGCTTATAAAACATTGGAAAGTGTGTAGAAAACTCTTCTTTTTGTAAGTCAGCTTGTGATCCATGTGCGTCACACAAGACTGTATCTTTTTCGGCTATTAGCAACTGATCAATGCTGTACCCGTATAGTTTTTTTTCCTTATTCCCACATTACTGCATAAGGCATACTATTTTAAATCAAATTTTTCCTAGTCAAAATATTATCAGTTATTCAAAACGTTTGAAACCAAATTCTCTTGCTATTAGTTTCTTTTTATCAAATGTAAATCAAAGGTGTTTATTGGGTTGTGTATCATTGATCAGAATAACATAAATTGTAGCAAAATTATTCTTCGTGCAGTGTCAAAGGTTTTAATAGTATACGTCTTGCAATGATGTACTCGACAGAACCTAAGTTAATAGATAACTGTGGATAATAGGAATAAATAAGTATTTAGTAATTTTCCAAGCAATGGTAAGTTCTAGATATCGAAAGCCAGATGCCTTACTCTCAGAAGAGGTGGCCATGAATAAATCACCTCTATGTCGCCCTGTCCCCATCATCAGGTTGTTCTCCTTTCCTCCACCTCAGGTTGCCCTCCTTCCACTTCATACAACTGTCACTCAGTACATGTTATAAGTTATAATATTCAAATCTAGTTATTTTCACCTACATCCACTGCGCTAGGGGAAAAACATGGCCGGCAAGGCATCGTACAGGAAAACCGAGATGGCAGAATGCGAACGATTTGTATTATTCTGAGCAGAGGGTCTGTCCCTAAGAGCCATAGCAGAGCAGACTGGCACCAGCGCCACCACTGTGGACAGGTGGGCAGTGACAACGAGTTAGTATTCTGGCACCAGACCTAGAGATATACGAGCAAATAGATTTAGTGAGAAAACTGTGATGCTTTATGATAATAATAGAGAGCTAGATATAAATTTTTTTTAAATTTTCCAATGTCCTATATACCATACCAATAGGCTACCATTAATTTTTCATCTGGCGCCTTCTACCAGTTTGGCTTGCACCTATGTTAACCTGAGGCATCCCGTTGATGTATGGGTACATCGCAATGTTTTGTCACAGCTAGACCCGTCGACATACCGGTACGTTGTGCAATTACAAAATTCATAATTTGCACAATTTTAAATTTTTGCACATAATTTTTGGTATGTATACACGGGACACCTTCCTCTACAAGATGCCAGGCAGGGACAATGCCTTACCTCGCATGACCTCCCTCCCCCCACGCCATTGTCTCAACAATTCACCTGTTACCAGTGACCTGGCCAATAAAGACCTTCAGGACCAGAGTAATTCTCCAATCGATGACAACGTGGAGGACAAAGTTTACATAGCATTAGAGGAAGAAACAGTCAGAAATGATGATCAGGTAATGTCGCCAAAAAAGGTCAGGTATGTTGATGTGTTAGTGAGTGAAACAATGCTTATACTGCCTATATTACTGTTTGGAAAACCAATATACTCTCGTATAAACTCGTACCAAATAAATAAATAAATACCGTTTATGATTGGTGTGGAATAGTTACCCTCCCATAGAACTCGTTTTCTTTGGAGCCAGCCTGATAGAATACCCAGTAAGGTAAGGAGTACTCCTAAATCTATCAAGTATTTTAAACCTCAGGTGAGCGATTTCTCTACGAATTTTCGATGTTTCTCACCAAAAGTGGAGGTTTGAGCCAAAATTTTTTTTTCCAAAATTGGTCGGGACTGGGGGGAGTCAGTGGTGGAAAATCGGTCGGGACGGGGGCAGGTTAAAACTGCAAAATTTTATATCTTGACAACATTCTAATGACTTTAGTAACTTTTCTAATAATACTATGAAATATTTTTAATTTAATGCCTGTTGTCATCTGTTTAGAACATTTATGAATCTGGCTTGGCCACTCTGCAGGTGGGTTAGGTGGTAGAGGGGGGAAGGCGACTTGCATTCCAGAAAGTACAGAGATAAACAATACCATCCAGTGATGGGACCAACACTGACTTCTTTGCACATGCACAGTGTTTATGGCATGAAGATACATACGTCACAAATATCATCTTACACAAAATTCATACTCTCTGCACAATACTTGTATCAGTTTCAGCGGGAATCTGCGTACAGTATAGGACAGCAACAGCTTCTTTCAAGTCCTAACTTCACAGACAAGAATTTGCTTCCATAACATGTACAATTTCTCTTTTTCTGTAAACATGTACTATTTGAGCTTGGTCAATAAAATAAATATCTATCATGCAATTCCTTCTTCTTTTTGCAAAACATGATGTTAAATTCGCACTCACGGATACAACAGGCATCTCTGCCTTAATTTGTATCCAAGAGTGTAAGATGCACCTACACCAAAAGGATGTGTAGTGTATTTGCAATTGAGTAACAGATTGGAAAAAAATAGATTTCTGTCACTGAAGACTAATGATAATTAGATGCAAGCTCGGTGGAGTAGTTAACGTCACAAAGATTACTCTCTGTCATGAATGATAAGTTACAAAACTATAATATAATAAGTTTGTAAGAGGGTAGCACTGAATTACTCCGAAAATGGTAAACGTATTATAGATACTAATAAAAAAATGAAATAGGAATTAATAATTGCACTGTTAAACTGTAATGAATGCCTAATTATAAAACCCCACACCCATTGACCAACGGTCCCCTTGACTAAAAACCTGTTAAACACTGATGGGAAAATTATCAAATTAAAACCCACCAGTTAGTCTAAAGGACTGACAAGTAGTCTGGCAGTTACTGTAACTAAATTGAATTCTTCTAATGAAGCTTACCAAATTTTTTTTTTTTTTCAAGTTGATGACGGTTCCCTGAATTAAAAGAATTCGCCTCGGGGGAGGCGGTGGCTCAGTCGGTAGAAAGGTGGCCTGCGGTCCCACTGGACCCAAGTTCAAATCCCCACTGGGGCAGGGAACAATTTAAGGATTTTTTCCCCTCCCTTCTTTAAGGATTTGAATTCCATTTAAAAGCAGACTTTATCAATCTACCAGAAGACCTGCCGACATGTCGTAAAAATACCCCGCTAATACCAATACACTAGTCCTGTATGAGACAGCCCTAGCATGTATTCAATATGGACGGTGGGTGTTAGCGCCGAAGTGGTGACATATGATATGTAGGAGGACTACTGGGTCTTGGGAACAGGCTGTGAAGCCTATGCCCAGATTCGAGCACATTTTATATATATATATATATATATATATATATATATATATATATATATATATATATATATATATATATATATATATATATATATATATATGGTTGCATATCCAGGTAAGACATTTTCTATTAAGCAAACGAGGTCGAATGCAACATCTGTTTCTGTATCAATTGATTTCTGCTCAATACTTTTGATGCGTCAAGGAGAGCTACATTGAATTTCTATTAGATTTCTGAGTTGCTGTTCAAATATGGAAGTATTTGGTAACGTTTAATTCCTTCCTGGGAACATTTTCAGACCAATCTGACCCACCATGATAATGGTCTAAAGATGTTCCCAGGAAGGAACGAAACGTTACCAAGTACATTAACATCTGGACAGCTCCTCAGAAGCCTTAATTAAAATCAACGTAGCTTGGCTCGACGTGTCGAAGACAGGAAGCAGAAATTAACTACTTCAGAAACAGCACTTTCATTTAACCTCGTTTGCATACTATAACACATACAAACACACACACACACACACACACACACACACACACACACACACACACACACACACACACACACACACACACACACACACACACACACACACACACACACACACACACACACACACACACACACACACACACACACACACACATATATATATATATATATATATATATATATATATATATATATATATATATATATATATATATCCAAGGGCAGTTTCCCACTGCCATCTGGAGCGTCCCCAGGTGCCGGATAGGGGAAAGTCTTGCAGAAATACGTGGTATCATCTTTATCAGCACAGACCATGGAATGACCCCCTATATATATATTGGGCTCCAACGAATATACTGAATAAAGTGACAGAAAAACTATATCTCACCAGAAACTACGTGGCAAGTAGGTGAGATTATTTGTACAATCCCTGCAACCAAACTTTTATTCTACACTTAATGATTTCTCGGGAGTTCCTGTTGGATCATCGTCTGCTAAAGGTACAGCTGCACTGCCTCCGGTGTTTATGGGCAGTGAGCCACCGAAAGTGATAGGCGCTGTCTCAGCAATTCAGAGACCTGAACATAACTCACACTGAAATCCATGAAGATCTACACGTACAAAGTAAGAGGCCTGGCAGAAGATTACAAACTTGATACTTTTCTGACTGAATTAGAAGACTATATTTCGGATATTGTAGGTCTGAACGAGATCCACAGAAAAGAAGACAAACTCCGCTCCAAGAGAGCAACCACTTATTTTACTACGGAGGAGGGCAAAATGAAAGAGTTAGTAGTGTAAGATTTCTAATTTAAAAAAATCTTGCAGAGAGCATTGTTAAATTCATCAGCATATCTGACAGAATAACATGGATTGTAATAAGACTAGGGAAAACAAACACCCTGAAAGCAATACAAGTATATGCACCAACTTCTCAAAGCTATGATAAAGGAAAATTCTGTAACGACATCTCCCAGATTATGGAAGAAGAAAAGACCAGATATACTATATCCCTGGGAGATTTCAACTCAAAACTTGGGAAATCTAAAAATGGAGCATATATGGGAAAATTAGGAGTGGGAGAAAGGAATGACAGAGATGAAATGGTGGTAAATTTTCCTGAAATGTATAATAGGGGAATACTGAACTCATTCTTTCACAAAGGAACAGGGAGAAAATGGATCTGGAGAAGTCCAAATGGAGAAACGAAAACTGAAATCAATTTCATCGTGGCCAATAAGGTGGTCATAATGTGTCTGTTATCAATAAAGTAAATATAGGAAGTTACCATAGAACAGTGGGTTGCACAGCCAGTTTCACTTTTCATAAGTGAAAGGAAGAAGTTGATTGATAATAAAGCGATACCCAAAAAAAGTAGGTGAAAACAACTCAGCCTTTCAATTAGAAATAAGATTTCAGGCTCTGTATTATGCTGAGTGAGACAATGATAGGTTGAAAGAAAGACTAACAAAAGTGCTAAGAGAATACTGGAGGTAGTAGGAAGAGCTAATACAACCAAAGCCAACAGGTATTGAAAATGACCGTCGAGCACATGAAAGTAAAAACAAAGATGAAACAGAAAGACTGAAATTAAAAAAAGCTAGTCATCCAGAAACAAAGAAAAGAAAAAAGAAGAAACGTGGAACAGATGAAACTAACCATCATAACAGGAAAATGTCTGAAACAGGACCGAAATAAAATTGCACTTGCAAAGCCACAAATTATACCACTGAAAGACAAAAACGGTGAAGTCGTTAAATGCAGAGATAGGATGGTCAAGATAGTTGAAGATTTTTTCAAAGAACTCTATGCATCAAAGACAAGAGTACCAATAGCTAACCTTCCAGTTGACACAAGTGAAATACCACATGTAACACCAGACGAAGTAAATATTTCTCTTAAAAGTATGAACAGAGGGACGACCAGAAGACGGAATAGTAGCAGATTTATTGCCCGATGCAGGAGTAGAAGTACTAAACAGGCTTGCCCATTTATTTCCTCAATATATAAAGAAAAATAAAATTCCTAAAGCATGGTGTAATGCAACAGTTACTGTACAAGAAAGACGAGATCTTAGTAACTCTCGACCCATTAGCTTATCACCAGTTATTTATAAACTCATTTCTGAAATACTTTCGAACCGAATAACAACAAATTTAGAAGAAAACCAACCCGTGGGCAGGCAGGATTCCGAAGTGGGTATTCAACTACTGGTCATCTGCATACAGTGAATCAGCTAAATGAGGATACTACAGAATGTAGTAAACCACTGCTTATTTTATTTATTTATTTATTTTTAATCAATAGGCTTTCAACTGAGTGGAACGCATAGCAATTAAATATTCATTGCGGGAATGAGTAAAAAAGACCATTGCAAAACTGCTCGAAAACATATAAAACGAGGGAAGACCACCAGATAAATTTCATAAACATTCGGAAAATTAAGACTGAAACGGGCACGAGTCAGGGAGATACAATTTCACCATAATTATGTACAGCATGCCTAGAAAGTATTTTCAGAAAGTTCGACTGGGAGAACAAAGTAAACACAGATGGAGAAAACCTAACCATTTAAGATTTGAAGATGGCATTGTCTTAATCTCGGAAACAGCAGAGACATTGCAATAAATGTTAAATGGTCTAAATAGAGAAAACCTCAAACAAGGGCTAAAGATAAACGGGTGTCATATGCACGGAGTGACTTTATGCAGGAAGTTACCGTTCCGTAACTTCCTGCATGAAGTCACTCAATGCATACGACAACGCATGTAACGGAGTAGAAAAATGAAGGAAGAAGCAAATTGTACCAATTCTCCCCCCCCCCCATTGATTGCTGACTTTCTAAAAAACATGACCATTCACTGTCAGGTTTCATATGCAATTCAGATATGGAGACACATAGAAACATAGAGGGAGGGTGGGATGAAAGCATCAGAAAGTAACCAGCCGGTCGGTGATGCCAACAGAACAAATAAGGTTTTCGATAGCTTAAATCACAGCAATTGTTGCCGTTATCCAGTTCTCCTAGCGTTAAACTTTTGTGGCTACGACGACTGGATAGTTAGTTACATATATATATATATATATATATATATATATATATATATATATATATATATATATATATATATATATATATATATATATCATCTATCTATCTACATATCATCTCTCTCTCTCTCTCTCTCTCTCTCTCTCTCTCTCTCTCTCTGTATATATATATATATATATATATATATATATATATATATATATATATATATATATATATATATATATATATCATCATTATCTGCCATCCTAAGTCCATTGCTGAACAATGATCTCCACCATCCTTTCCATGAATTCCTGGACTGAGCCAATATCTGCCACAGTTTGCCAGCAAACTTCTATACCTCATCTCTCCACCTCCTGTCTGACCTTTTTCTGCTGTGCTTATAATTTCTTGGAGTCCAGTAAATCAGCCTCTTACTCCATCGGCTATCAATTATTCTTGCTACATGACCTGTGCACCTCCATTTCTGTTCTATCTAATATACTATAGCAGTAGCAGTGTGTGTGTGTGTGTGTGTGTGTGTGTGTGTGTGTGTGTGTGTGTGTATTTTGGGCAGCCGAAACTACACATTCAAATCACACCAAAATTGGCACACAAATCGCAATAAAATCGCTGATATTAAAAAACTTGGTCCCATCACGATTGAAAAGCTTTTACCATATGTAATGAGCGATCAAAGTTTGATCAAAAAATGCCACTCCCGGTGTGAGTGTGTGAAATTTGGATTGCGTTCTCCGTAGAGTTTTTTATGGCTTTATATCTATGTCACCTTGACGGCCGATAGTGACAACGTTAGACTAGCACAGCACATAAACGTGACTCGGATTACGTGAAATGATCGCAGTGCGAGCGTGAAGCGCGAGGAAACAAGTGAGAAGCATGAGGAAATAAGTGCGAAGCATGAGAAAGTGAGCACACAGTGTGAGAGCCCTCCGCACGAGCAAGTGCGAGAGGGCCTGAAGGGGCCACGAGCACTTGTAACTTCTATAATGTTTTTGACTTTACTCTTCTGTCTAACCCAAGTTGAACTTTTCCTGTCTCTTAAAGATATTACCAACATTGGCATTTCCATTACTCTTTGATAATGGCTTAGTTGATTTTCCAGCGATTTTGTCAGTTTCCAGGCCCACAACTGAAGGTCATAGCAATACTTATGCATACGTTATTCCAGTATACTTTTCGTTTCATACATACTGACAAGGTATTTTCATGATGTCTCTATGATTACAGAAAAATTTCCATCCAATTGTAATGCGTCTTTTTATATCGCTATCATTGTCTTTCGTTCATTTAAGTATTTGCGACAAGTAATTGTACCCTCTGATAAAAAATTTGTTTGCTTAGTCTGATGATGCTCTTTGGTGTATTCAGAAAAAACATTAGTTTTACTCTGGTGTCGTATGCAAAAAGTGACTTTCTGTAGGAAGTTACCGTTCCACTAAGTGCACATGCTCCGAGTGCCCTTTTAGTTGCTGTGCTGAAAGTATCAGCATGTTATCTCAAGTGTTATGCCATTTATCAACAACATTTTATGAAATATATGTGTCATGAAGATAGCTGGATGTTTTATCGACCTATTTGTAACTATAGGTCGATATAGAGATATGTATAAATAAATATACATATGTATGTTACAGGCAGATTGTGAAATTAGTCATTTCGTGACGTAAGGTTAGTATAATTTAGGTTTATTTACGTTAGGTTGATCTAGGATAAGGTTAGGTCAGGTTAGTTTACGTTTGGTTAGGTTATATTAATTTAGGCTAAATAGAGAAGGGAACGGTAACTTCCTGCATAAAGTCACTTCGTGCATATGACACCGTCTTCCACAGTTTCCGGGAAGGCGTCTTCTTGTACCATATCATTCAGCATTTCTCTGAAGCAGATAACACCTGTTATTTATTTTTATTTTATCTCTAAATGAAACTTTTTTACTCTGGCATAATGACATTATAAACCAGGGAACCTGTAAATCGGAGCGCTTGTAAGTGTTGGACTTTAATTTGCGCAATTTTCTTTCAGATATATATATTTTGCTAGTTTTGTGTTTCCTTCTTTACATACGTCTTGCTTTTGCAGCTAAACTTTACGGTGTCGGTCCATTATATTGTGGCCTTCATCTGGACTTTTTATGAGCTAATTTTCGACAAGTCTGTTGATGGAGTCCGAGGGGGTCGAGGGGTGTGTGGGCAGTGGGGGTTTTATAACTGTTCGTAATAAGCAGATGCCAGTAAATATACAGATGCCATTAATGTTACATTATGGATACTTCTGACATCACTGCAAGGAAAAAGTGTGAGTAGCTGGATTATGATGTTTTTCATCCTTTTTTCGGTTTGTCATTGGTAGTTTCGAAATTCCTTCTTTTTCAGCATCTCTTTTCACCGAAGCAATGAAAAAAAATATCATATTGCTGATGCTGTAGTTCCTTATCAGTAACTTTCTGCCTGATGGTGCAGTTATGTCCGTTCAAAGTAAGTGGCTGAAAACATCTTCCTGAATTATCTAGCACTGCTACAGTACTGAGGTACAACTTCACCTGACTCACTTTGTATATTGCTATGACACAGGTATAACTTAAACTGATATGCTATCCTTGCATGACTATAGCACTAGGTAGTCTACAGTTTGAACAAATTATGTTCCTATATTGCTACAGCATTGAGGTCCCATTTGAAATAAAGACTATTAGTGAATTATCCTACCACTGACGTAGCCGTGCATTATAATTATATCCCTGCTCATACAATACTGTTGGCATGAAGCAGAATTTCACCTAATTCACTCGTCTTGCATTATGATAGTTCTGATAAACAATTACCAGATAACTGTTCTCGCATTACCGTGTAACGTAACACTTTATATCTACATATATCTATCTATCTATCTATCTATCTATCTATCTATCTATCTATTTATATATCTGTCTGTCTAACTGTCTGTGTATCTATCTATCTATCTATCTATCTATCAATCTCTCTCTCTCTCTCTCTCTCTCTCTCTCTCTCTCTCTCTCTCTCTCTCTCTCTCTCTCTCTCTCTCTCTCTCTATATATATATATATATATATATATATATATATATATATACAGTGAGAAGAAGGAACCAAAGGCCAGGAGCCTGAAAATTGTTCCCTCAAAGAAAAAAACAAAACAACATATCAGAGCCAAAGTCAAGATCCATATATGCTGTATATCTCGTATATGCTAAATAACTCTCCATTCTAGGTGATTTCAATTTTCACCACCACCTTTGGCTCTCCTTTCTCTTATCCACCTGGTGAACAAGCCTATAACGTTCCTATCCTGAATGACTTAGTGCAGCTTGTACAGTACCCTAATCGTAACCTTGATCGCCTGAGAGAGAGTTCCAACACACTTGACCTCTTCGCTACATCTAATCCCTCTGCTACTGTAGTGCTGTTAATCTTTTCTCTCTGTTCCTCTCCTCTGATCACAACCTTATCACCTTGACCTGTCCTATTGCCCCAGTAAGGCCTGTGGAGCCTTCCATGAAGCAGCAGGTCTGTCAATTTGGACTTGTGATTGGTAGTCCCTAAGGTAGATCTTCATTTTCCCTGACATTATTATTGTTTCCATGGCCGAGAGCCATATGAGTGTGCCATGTGCATTACGCAGGTTATTCTCTTGGGCATGGATGTATACATTCTATTCTCAGATCCTCTGACTACTGCAATAAAAAAATGATTTAAACGCGCTTGTTCTAATGCTGTCCACAAGGAGAAGGCCTACAAAACGTACTGGAGCCAAGCCACCCCTGAATCTCATCTGTTTTATGTTTCTGCCCTGAATCGTGCTAAGTCTGTTCTGTGCTGTGCTGAAAATAATTTCATTCGTAGTAAATGCTCTGAACTCTCCAACTCAAATTTTTCCCGCTCCTTCTGGCACTTTGCCAAAAATGTTTCTAACACCCCTGCTGCATCGTCCTTGTCTTCTCTTTTCCACTCTTATGCCTCTCTGTAGCTATTTCTTCTACTGATAAAGCAGAACTCTTCACACAGACTTTCTCCTTCAATTTCACCTTATACAATTCCGGTGCTGTTCTTCCATCACTTCCCCCCTCTGACTTCCTCATGCCTGACACTAAAATTTCTTCAATTGATGTATTTTTTGCCATCACTGGCCTCAGTATTAACAAGGCATATGAGCCTGACAGGGTCACTCTTGTTGTCCTCAAGAACTGTGCTTCTGTGCTTTCACCCTGGCTAGGTAAACCCTTTCACCTTTGTCTGTCAACTTGTACCTTTCCTTCTTGCTGAAAGTGTTCTCTCATTCACCCTGTCCCAAACAAGAATGACCACTCCCAGCCCTGTAACTACCGCCCAATTACTTTAACATCCTGTGTTTCAAAAGTTTTTGAATCTATTCTTTAAAAAAAAAAAAAATGAAGCACCTTTCCTATCAAAACCTTCTTTCAGATCGTCAGTATGGTTTCCACCAGGGACGCTCCGCTGGCGATCTTCTCATCTTTCTTTCCGAGCCCTGGTCATCCTCCTTTCGGGACTTTGGCGAAAGCTTTGTCATTGCACTTGACATCTTAAATGCTTTCGATCAAGTCTGGCACAAACTGTTAATTCCAAACTTCTCTCTCACGGTTTCTATGCCTTCATCTTTAGCTTCTTTTCTGTTCGTTCTGTTACGTCCCCGTCTCACAATGCCACGGGCTCCAACACCATAGTTCAGTATAGGAAGGACGTTGCCCAGTGAGTTATTCTTCCTAGAGGCAGCCTTACAGTACACAAGATCAGCTCAGGCGTGGTAAATAAACACTGGCTTCTAAAGTTCACTGTCTTTATTTTCCTAATAATTTCACTTAATGCTGTTCAACTTCACTTCTGCTACCTGATAATTTTATTTGTGTTTGGAAGGACCTTCCTAGCGAGGGGGTTGAAATGTGGGGGGTAATGGTGAATGTTTCTGACTTTAACTACGTGACCTCCTGAGCCGAAACTAATCGTTTTGAGGTACCTTTATACAGTAACTTGTTGTTGCTGTCGTGTTTGCTTCTCCGGGCCTATCCGGATGTAAACTCAGTGGATAACAGGCTGAAATTGCCTCTTTACATGAAGGCATCCCACACTAAAGCCAATATAACATATATAATAAAAGATGTCGCTCTGAAGAGATTAAACTGGAAATCCGCCCCATGTTTTGGAGTGATGATATATCAGTACCAGTCTTACAGCCCCCATAAGAAGCAACCACGAACTATATCCATCTGGTCGCCCAAGATAGGACTATGTAAGAAATATTACTCCATTTTATTCCGACAAATTTCACCAGTAAGTAAAAGGTCATACATGTGAACCGACAGAGAATATGTATTCATTACCCATAGAAACTCTGCATTGGTCCTTTTCAATTAAGTATGTCTCTCTGCTCTTTCGACAGAGGACTCTCCTCAGTCCTAGGTAAGGAGGCGTGTCTGATGGGGGAGCTACCTTCAATCTTGAGGAAGCTGGGTTCCTCAGTGTGCTATAATGTTATTGTGTGCTGGTTAATAGGGTTACTTCGATATTTGTACTGGCTGTGATGGTTCGTATGTGGAGTTTTTATTTATTTTTTCTCTCGTTTTGACTTTCTTCATGTCGTGCGGCGGCAATGGCCTTTAATGTTACGCTGCCAGAACTTTGAAGTGTAATCAGTCAGTCGACATATAACAGACGAAAAGTATATATAAATAATATTCCACTCCATATTCCTACGGTAAATTTGGAAAGGTAAAGGCGTTGGGTCTGCTGAAGCGCGCGCGCGCGCACACACACACACACACACACACACACACACACACACACACACACTCCACTCGGCAAGAGCGATCATGCAGTACTAAACTATAACTTCAGGATAGCATATGACATAGTAAACAGCAATGATAGTTACAAAAAGAGCCTAAACTATAAAAAGGGAAATTATCAAGACCTAAAGAAGTATTTCTTAGAAGTCGATTGGGAAAATGAGCTTAGAGGACAAGATTTAAATGCTGTATATAAAAAAAATTGTGAATTTTATGAAATAGGAGTCCAGAAGTACATCCCACAGCACAAAGAAGCAGATAAGAAAATACATAATTGGTTCAATACAGAATGTAAAAAATCAAAAGAAAGAAGAGATTTGTTGTGGAATAGATACAGAAGACACAATAGTGAAAGGGCGTACAATAATTACAAACAGGCAAGAAACGACTATACAAGAATAAGGAGGGAAGCCCAAAAACAGTTTGAGGAGGATATAATAAATAAAAGTAGTGATCAACCAAAGCTGTTTTACAGCTATATCAGAAGCAAAACTAAAGTAAAAGATATAATACAATCCATTACGGACGAGGGAATCACTTATACACAAGAGAAAGATATTTTGTGAAGCACTAAATAAGAATTTCCAATTAGTTTTTACAGAAGAAAAAAAATTTGAGAGGGACTATGTGGAACATGAATGTCCACACATACTACCAGATATACAAATAGCAGAAAAAGTAATCCAGGAGGAGTTAAGTTGATTAGACAGAGGAAAAGCAAGTGGTCCTGATGAAATTTCATGTTGGGTATTACGAGAATGTGCAAATGAGTTATGTAAACCATTATTTTTAATTTTCAAGAAATCCTTGAGTCAAGGTAAACTACCTGATATTTGGAAAAAAGCAAATATTGTCCCCTTATTCAAGAAAGGAAATAAACAAAATCCACTCAACTACCGACCAGTATCACTGACCAGTGTTGTAAGCAAGGTATTAGAAAAACTTATAAGAAAAGCTTGGGTAAATCATCTAGAAGAACACAGTATGATAACAGAAAGACAGTTTGGTTCCAGAAAAGGAAAATCATGTGTTACAAATCTGTTGAGCTATTATGACAGAGTAACAAACACAATACAGGAAAGGGAAGGATGGGTGGACAGTATCTATTTAGATTTCAAGAAAGCTTTTGACACAGTACCACACCAAAGACTTTAATGGAAACTGTACCATCAAGGAGGAATTCGAGGCAAACTGTTTTGTTGGATGCAAGACTTTCTCATAAAAAGAGAAATGAGGACAGTACTAAGAGGAAACTACTCATTATGGAAAGAAGTGACTAGTGGAGTACCACAGGGTTCAGTGCTGGCACTAATCATGTTTTTAGTGTATATAAATGATATAAACAGTAACACTGGAAATGAGAGCTATCTGAATATGTTTGCAGATGATGCAAAAATACAAAGGAGAATTACTAACACAGACTCTTGTAAAGAGCTACAAGAAGAATTAAATAAACTTCATGAATGGAGTAGTACATGGCAAATGGAATTCAATGTGGACAAGTGTCATGTAATCAAGTTTGGTAAAAGTGGAAAAAGACCTGATTGGGATTATAAGTTAGGAAATAAAACCGTGTGATTATCAATAACAGACTATCTCCGGCTGACCACATCAGCGAGAAGGTAGGGAACATGTATACACTGCTTGCAAATATGAGAATAGCATTGACATACATAAATGAAGACATGCTAAGAAGGATAATAACATCATTCATTAGACCAACCCTGGAATATGCATCAGTAGTCTGGAGTCCTCATCTCAAAAAGCACATAGACAAGATTGAAAAATTTCAAAGGGCCGCTACAAGATGGATACCAAGCTTAAGGGACCTAAGCTACGAAGAAAGACTAAATAAACTGAATCTACCAACACTACAGGAGAGAAGGAAAAGAGGTGACATGATAATGCAATATAAGTGCATATCAGGGAAGGAGAAAATAGACATAAATGAATACTTAACATATGGAGAAGCATCAGCAAGAGGACACTGCAAAAAACTGCATAAGAAGAGAGGTGATAAAGACGTAAGGAAATTCAGTTTCCCAAACAGAGCAATTGATCAATGGAATGCACTACCGAATGAAATAGTGTGTGCCAAAACAATTCACAAATTTAAGGATATGTACGATAAATATGGTTTAAGACACGGGACAGTACGAGCTTGACTCATTCCTGTAAAGATACAATTAGGTAAGGTAAGAACACACACACACACACACACACACACACACACACACACACACACACACACACACACACACACACACACACACACACACACACACACACACACACACACACACACACACACACATACATACACACACCCACATACACACACACACACACACACACACACACACACACACACACTCACAATCTGATTTAAAATGACACATGTCTGCCGACAGTTACAAACATTCAGTAACATATATCAGGCACTGACTTTGTTACGAATTACCTTATGTGAAAAGCATATAATGAGGAGCAGGAAAGTAGTCCTAAAAGTTCTAAATTATTTCTCTTCGCTTTCCTTAGGCTATTAGAGTCACGGGACTTAACTGTTGATTATAATGATGTTGAATGCTCCATTTAATACTTCCATTTTTTTTTTTTTTTCAAATCTCTAATAATTCTTCAGGCTGTCAGAGAGGCTCTGACAGATGATGTCAAGGGCTGACACTGAGAAGGCCGGAGTGATTTACGACCCTGACCACTCTGGAGAGAAGAAAGTCATTGCCTGGAGTACCGAGAATGAGCTCATTGAAGCCATCGCTAAGTCCATGAATTTCGCGTAAATATATACAGAAAACACAGGATGAGACACAAATTAGGAGAACATGTGAGTGGGGTGGAGGTGGGAAGGAGATGGAGACCAAGGATTAGTTGGTAGGATGGGGTGAATTGGTATATGAAAGAGGATGATGTGAACTGGAGGGAGGCCAGCCAGATGGAGGAGGATAGGATGACATGGAGGCTATTTCTTTGTGACCACCTCCTCTGAGGGTAATGTGTCTTCATCTTGCTACAGACCGACTGTCATACAGACAACAAACAGTACAAATTGATAGGACAGACGGATAGACAGAGAAATCAAGATAAATAGATAAATAAGTTATCGTTGTTATAATTTTTTTTTCGCTTGTAGCTTAGCCAGTCCGTGAATTTCGTATTATTCTGTATGGTCATACTCTCGTTGCATAGGAAATTTCGTTCCGCTTTCTGCTTTGTCAGCTAATGTTATTCACATATTTATGTTTCACAATAATAGTTTCGAAAATATCAGGCAATTTTACATACCACTGGAGTTTCTATTTCTTTTTCTACTGGACAAAATAGAAGCAGCATCCATTAGCTTTTTTTATCTTTTACCCCTTCAACCCCTAAAGTTTTCTGTAAGTTTGTATGACATAAACAGAGAAAATGCCAGGAGGGCAGCCTGGATTCACACACAAAAGAAAACATTCCCATGGATTTTATTTGTCTTAGAATTACAGGTATATTGGTATAAGTTGTATATTATCATTTTCGTGGTTGTTTGTACTATATGATAGACTAATAAAAACACACAAAACTGATGAGTAAAATTATAGCAAAAGTACCGAAATGCACTGAGAATACTGTATTTCCACAGTGAAAATATCTTCCCAACACCGTGCCACAATATTTCACCTGCACTTTGCAAAAGCTAAGCATATGTCTATATGCAGAATTTCACAAGCTTTCACATGGTGTCTTCAGAAGTTTGACAGGGCCAAGAATGTTCGAGTAGATCACCAAAAAACGTGCACGTGCATCCCTTCCCCCACCAAAAGCCAAGTGAAAGCTATTTGAGAGTGTTGGCCTTGAAATAGACACCCTCCCTTATGCCTCAGCGAAGATTGATGCACTTCATGAAAAAGCTTAATTTTTGGTGCATATATTTTTTTTTTTTCCAGAATTGGCTAATCAGCTTCCCTTCAGACCAACAATGACAAGTGGATCATAGTGCATCATTGGTTCCTCTTCAACCTAACACCATTTTGACTCGTTTTGCATCATCGCGTGTAAAGGGGTTCTAGGGGCTCTAAAAAACTGAATAAAATTGTGTGGTGGTTCGAGGTATTCGTGAGGCTATAGGAACTAAGCATAGGCTAAAGCTCAGATTTTTGTTAACCTTTCAGATAATAAGACACAAGTTCAAATGTTCTTACCCATGTGATATTTTCTTGTTCTTCTTCAGCAGCACATTTTGTTTTTTCCAGTAGTGACTTTTCTACTTGGAGTTTTTGGTGTTTTGAAAGGGTCATAGACAAATATTTGAAACCATACTCTCTCTCTCTCTCTCTCTCTCTCTCTCTCTCTCTCTCTCGTGTTGGATCAACATTTCGCGTCTTTTCCAGGATCAAGTAGGTGCATCTGCCTGACAGCCAGTGGGGTTATCTAAATAGTGACTGCATATAGATGGGGATGGTAGGCTTCGTGTACAAAGGGGTGGGTGCATTTCATTGATAATATCCCCTCCTACGAAACAACATCGGATATTACGTTTTACTCGAGCGCGCGTGTGTGTGTGCGTGTGTGTGTGTGTGTGTGTGTGTGTGTGTGTGTGTGTGTGTGTGTGTGAACCAAGAAACTGAGTTTTCATAGGATTTCAACCAAGCTTGCTGGAGGAGTTGACAGTAAATGAATTGGTTTATTGTTTTTTTTATTTATAATAAGAGAACAAAGGCCAAGGTCATGGTCTAGGTCAAAATCTGACATGACAAGGTCAACTTAAACGGATTTGATCCAATTTAAACCAAAACTGGGAAAAGGTTTGAGAGTAAGGGAAGAACGAATGGCTTCACTTTTAAGAAGAATGGCTCAGTGTGTTTCTCCTATTTCTTTCAATTACATCCACATCCACACTACAATGCTCATTCACTTCCTCAGTTGTCAGTCTGTCTCTCCATGTAAATCCACATGCTCCTCTCAAACTAATTCATTCCCATTCCTCTCACTCTTGAATTGTGCCCTTCCTGCATGGTCCAAGCTTCTCTTTCTTATGCTAGATTGGGGATCACAGCACTCTCAGGCAGCGACTGTTGTACTTCCATGCAATCAATCAATCAATCAATCATTTCCTGTGGCACCCCACGGCATGCATAGGGCCTCGATGAACTCTCTCCACCAGTATTTGTCTCTTGCCATCTCCTTCAGGTCCCACCAACACTCCTCTCCTGCTTCTTTTTTCATTGTCCTCAACCAGGTTTCCCTCGGCCTACCTCTGCCTCTTCTTCCTCTAGCACTCCACTCTGGCACATCCTGTATTAAACTGCCTTCTCTTCTATATATGTGCCCCAGCCATTTCCAGCGAGACAGTCTCACATATATTCATCAACTGGTTCCACTCTCTTAATTTCCTTTACTCTTTCATTTGTAACTAGGTCTTTGCCACTTTACCCCAAGAATCCTTCTCAGTATTTTATTCTCAAATCCTATTACTTTCTGATCTGTTGCATTTGTACTGTCCCATGACTCATGCCCATGAATTAAAATTGGTCTAACCATGAACTTGCAAATTTTTGCTTTAGTATGTACCGAAAGCATATTATTATTCCAAACAGATTTCAACATTCCAGCAGCTCGCCAAGCCTGTCTAATCCTCTCCTCAATTTCACTGTTTAATGATCCATTAGCTAATACAATCGTTCCCAGATACTTATTATTTTCTACCTTCTTCATCACATTATTCCCAATTACACAATCGATTTGGTTTTCCACGTTCTTATTCATAATTTCAGTCTTTCCACAATTTATTACCAATCCGACTTTTTCTCCTTCTTCCACCAAACAATCAAGCACCCTTTGCATCTCGTAAATACTTCCGCATATCAGTACAATATCATCAGCATAGTCCAAATCCATCAGCCTCTTATTTTCTTTCCAGTTAATTCCTGCACCTGTTTTCCTTACAACCTTTCTCATAACATAATCCATAACCAAAACAAACAGCAAAGGCAAAAGAACTCCTCCTTGAATCACTCCTGACCTAACTTCAAATGGATCACTGAAAGAACCACCCACCATTACCTTACAAAAGGTACCTTCATGCAGGCTTCTAATAATATACACAAACTTTTCTGGTATACCATAGAATCTCATAGTTTTTTACATAACTCCATGTAAAACACTATCAAACCCCTTTTAAAATCCACAAAACACATACTAAGTGGCATTTTCATTTCATTAGCTTGTTGCATTAGATGCCTTACAATAAAAATCTGATCATTACAACTTCCACCCTTTCTAAATCCCGCTTGATCTTCTCTTAAAATTTTATCAATTACTGGCTCTATTTTGGTCAACAAGATTTTGGAAAAGAGTTTTGCAACTACAGGTGTCAAAGTTATCCCCCTCCAATTTCCACACACTTAAATAATCCTTTTTGTTATTTTTATAATCACTCCATTTTTCCACTCTTCTGGAATTCTACCTTTATCCCAAGCCGCATTAAAAAGTTTCAAAAGCGCATTCATCAACTCATCTTTTTTCACGTTAAGCATTTCAGGATATATTCCATCCTCTCCTGGGGCCTTAAAATTCTTTAATTCCTTCATAGATTTTGCTACTTCTTCCAAGGTTATATCCCCTGTTTCTGTCTGCGAGTCTCTCTTGGCTGGCAAAATGTCCTCTTCAGCTGGGATTGTTCTATTTAGAACATAATCAAAATGCTTTTTCCACCTTCCTTTTATATCCAAATCTTTAGTCATCAAGTTACCATTTCTACAGTGTCTCGTACGGGTATTTCCTTCCTTCTCTTTTCAGTCCAAGTTTTACTCCTTTATGGCCTGATACGCTGCTCCTGTGCTCTGACAGTCATTTTTACTTAATTTCTGTCTCCGTTGAATTTCCATCATATAGCCGCCTCTTGTCAAGTTTAACAAGCATTTTTACTTCAGAACGTAAACTCCAGTACTTTGCTCTAAGTACTTCAACCACCTGGCCATCAACATGTTGTTCTTCACTTCTTAACTTCGCCTCTTTCCTTTCCCGAATTGCATTCCATGTTTCATCTGACACCCACTTTTTCCTTCTCGCTTTTCCCTTTTTCTTAATTGTAACACTGACACTCTCATGCAAAACCTCTTTTACCTCTCTCCACATGTGATTAATATCATTGTCTTCAGATTCCATCAAAGTCTGCAGGACTAGAAACCTGTTCCTGCATTCCCACCGATACTTTTTCTTCGTGTTCTCATCATTTCTCGGCTCATCAAAATCATATTTATTACCTCCTGTACAATTAACATTAACGTAAAGTTTTATTTTAATCTTTGACACAACAAGTTGATGATCACTTCTTATATCTGCCCCCCTCCTTATGCAAACATCTTACAAATAACTCCTATGCCTTCTGTTAATTGCAGTGTGGTCATTCTGGTTACAATATTTACCACATGGTGAAATCCAAGTAGTTTTATGCATTTTTCTATGCTCAAAGATAGTTCCACCAATCGTAAGGTCATTTGCCAAACAAAAGCTTCCAAATCGCACTCCATTTTTTTGTTTCTTATACCAACACCATGCTCAGTTTTTTTTTTTTTTTTTTTTTTTTTTAACAGAGCAGAGGAAGGAAAAACAAATGCATAAAAAAATAATCCATACACCAGATTGCTAGTACTGTACCATTTATTTTTTTTAAATCTGTAACAGTTGGACTTGAACAGCTGTAGGTTGAAGTTTAGGGGGAAACAACTCTGGGGAAGCGTGTTTCAAAGAGATGCAGTTCGTGGAATAAAAGATTTCTGATAGGCGGAAGTTCCGCAATACGACAATGTTACGTTCCAGTCATGAGCACTACCAGATGCCAGTGTAGCCTACTTCTTATCACTGCTCACAATGAACCAGCAACCCTTCTTCCCTGCTGTGACCTCTCAAGCACTTCAGCCTCCAAGCTTCCATCCTTACTCATCAAACTACCCAAGTAATTAAAATTAATGAAGTCACATTTTCCATTTCATCACTATCCAGCCTCACTATGCATTCAGTGACTTCGTTTCCCTCGAATACCATAGCTTAACTCTTCCCTAAATTCATCTCTAGATTCCGTTTCTTACATACTCTACCAAACTAATTCACCAAGTCCTGCAGTTCCCCTTTGTCTTCTAACAAGACAGTATCATCTGCAAACAACAGAACAGGAAAATTGCAAATGCTGCCCACTTTCATGAGTGGCAACTCCAACATCCACTGCCCTGCCTTATCACTCTTATAACTTCATCCATGTACAAACTGAATGACCATGAAGACAGGACACATCCCTGTTTCAACCCAACATTCAGGTAAAAAAAAAATCACTCAGTTTGCCTTCCATATACACTAAGGCCCAAGCGTCCACATACAAACTCTTCACGGCATTCAATGCTTTCTCATTTACTCCATATATTTTTAATATGTTCCACAGTCCTTGTCTATCCACTGTGTCATATGCTTTCTCCAAATCCAAAAAGGTCGCATACAACTTCTTTCCCTTCGCTAGAAACTTTTCCGCCAAAGATTTAAGGATGAATATCTGATATACAGAGCCTCTTCCCATCCTAAAACCACCCTATTCTTCTGGAACTTATTCCTCTGTTATTGATCTAACTCTGTCAGTAAGTATCCTGCCATACACTTTTCCTATTACACCAAGAAAACAAATGCCCATATAATTACCACATACTTTTAACCCCTTTTCCTTAGTACAGGAGAATAATTATACTTGACTTTCAATCCTTCGGGACTCTACCTTTCTCCTAGGCCAGTCTGCACGTCTTCCATATCCACTATACTACTATCTCTTCCCCGTGCTTGAGGACTGCACCACACACTCCATCAACTCTTGATACTTTCCAGATTTTAACTTTCTTCATTGCTTCCACGGCTTCCACCATACTGGTCGAAAACTAATTATCTCCGCTGGTCTCTACAGAAAGCAAACTTTCCGCTTGGGGTATTTACTATGATGCCACAATGCGCCACATTGGTGGACTTCACCTACCCCATGGCCATCAGTTACAAGTGCATCCTGTCGGGTTGTCTTGGCCAAGAGGTGAACTTACTGGGCTTCCTGCTGGCGCTGACCACTGAAATGTGGGCTGGGATCTTAGTGGCTCTTTAGGTGTATATGGTGCTGATGGTGGCCCTGTCATGCCTCTCACACAACACACTCTGTTCGTCTTGGTTGCTGGCCAGCGGTTCTAGCTGCATTCGTGTACTGCTGCAACAAGGTGGGAAATAAAGGAATCTTCTTGCTTTGCAGTCCCTATCTTACAGCCTGGTCCAGACTGTGTGGATGCCGTGAAGCCCAATGGACATTGTGGACAAGAATGCTTCCTAGGAAAGAATTCGGATGCCTTGTTTTTTTTGGGGGGGAGCTAATATTTTCAAGTAAAATTATTCCTACATTTGTGTGGCCCCAGTATTGTCTGTTATATCTATCTATAACCAGACGCCTTAATCCCGTGTGGGGTGGTCACAAACAAATCGCCTCCATGTCCCCCTGTCCCCTGCCATTACGCTGCCCTCCCCCAAACTCACACCCCCTCTCTCAAATACTTCACTCCATCCCTCCATCTCATCCTAGTTCTCCATTTTACTTACACAAACTCTCCTCTTTAATCTCTCATTCACCACCATCTCCACATGGCCAACCCACCTCAGAGTATTTCTCTTAATGCTTTCTTTCATAATCGCATCCACACCACATTTAATAGTAAAGCTGTTAAATTCATAGACTGCTGGCACCTTCATGCCTCACTTCGTCAAAGTTGTTGGCCAGCACTTCTAACTGCATTCATGTGCAGCTTCAACATTGTAAGATTGTGATCCATATTTTAGTACCTGTGATTCTTGCGAACGTTTTTGGCTTTTCATATCTTAATATTCTCTTGCATGTTATAGCTGTGTTCTTAATATCAACACAATTTGAGTAAGCAATATACCAGCAGAGGTGTATCGGGCAAGACGCTTGTTAGGTAAGAAGTACTTTGAGGTCTCCTATGCACAGGTTCACCCTTTTAAAATCCACAAAACACATACTAAGTGGCATTTTCATTTCATTAGCTTGTTGCATTAGATGCCTTACAATAAAAATCTGATCATTACAACTTCCACCCTTTCTAAATCCCGCTTGATCTTCTCTTAAAATTTTATCAATTACTGGCTCTATTTTGGTCAACAAGATTTTGGAAAAGAGTTTTGCAACTACAGGTGTCAAAGTTATCCCCCTCCAATTTCCACACACTTAAATAATCCTTTTTGTTATTTTTATAATCACTCCATTTTTCCACTCTTCTGGAATTCTACCTTTATCCCAAGCCGCATTAAAAAGTTTCAAAAGCGCATTCATCAACTCATCTTTTTTCACGTTAAGCATTTCAGGATATATTCCATCCTCTCCTGGGGCCTTAAAATTCTTTAATTCCTTCATAGATTTTGCTACTTCTTCCAAGGTTATATCCCCTGTTTCTGTCTGCGAGTCTCTCTTGGCTGGCAAAATGTCCTCTTCAGCTGGGATTGTTCTATTTAGAACATAATCAAAATGCTTTTTCCACCTTCCTTTTATATCCAAATCTTTAGTCATCAAGTTACCATTTCTACAGTGTCTCGTACGGGTATTTCCTTCCTTCTCTTTTCAGTCCAAGTTTTACTCCTTTATGGCCTGATACGCTGCTCCTGTGCTCTGACAGTCATTTTTACTTAATTTCTGTCTCCGTTGAATTTCCATCATATAGCCGCCTCTTGTCAAGTTTAACAAGCATTTTTACTTCAGAACGTAAACTCCAGTACTTTGCTCTAAGTACTTCAACCACCTGGCCATCAACATGTTGTTCTTCACTTCTTAACTTCGCCTCTTTCCTTTCCCGAATTGCATTCCATGTTTCATCTGACACCCACTTTTTCCTTCTCGCTTTTCCCTTTTTCTTAATTGTAACACTGACACTCTCATGCAAAACCTCTTTTACCTCTCTCCACATGTGATTAATATCATTGTCTTCAGATTCCATCAAAGTCTGCAGGACTAGAAACCTGTTCCTGCATTCCCACCGATACTTTTTCTTCGTGTTCTCATCATTTCTCGGCTCATCAAAATCATATTTATTACCTCCTGTACAATTAACATTAACGTAAAGTTTTATTTTAATCTTTGACACAACAAGTTGATGATCACTTCTTATATCTGCCCCCCTCCTTATGCAAACATCTTACAAATAACTCCTATGCCTTCTGTTAATTGCAGTGTGGTCATTCTGGTTACAATATTTACCACATGGTGAAATCCAAGTAGTTTTATGCATTTTTCTATGCTCAAAGATAGTTCCACCAATCGTAAGGTCATTTGCCAAACAAAAGCTTCCAAATCGCACTCCATTTTTTTGTTTCTTATACCAACACCATGCTCAGTTTTTTTTTTTTTTTTTTTTTTTTTAACAGAGCAGAGGAAGGAAAAACAAATGCATAAAAAAATAATCCATACACCAGATTGCTAGTACTGTACCATTTATTTTTTTTAAATCTGTAACAGTTGGACTTGAACAGCTGTAGGTTGAAGTTTAGGGGGAAACAACTCTGGGGAAGCGTGTTTCAAAGAGATGCAGTTCGTGGAATAAAAGATTTCTGATAGGCGGAAGTTCCGCAATACGACAATGTTACGTTCCAGTCATGAGCACTACCAGATGCCAGTGTAGCCTACTTCTTATCACTGCTCACAATGAACCAGCAACCCTTCTTCCCTGCTGTGACCTCTCAAGCACTTCAGCCTCCAAGCTTCCATCCTTACTCATCAAACTACCCAAGTAATTAAAATTAATGAGGTCACATTTTCCATTTCATCACTATCCAGCCTCACTATGCATTCAGTGACTTCGTTTCCCTCGAATACCATAGCTTAACTCTTCCCTAAATTCATCTCTAGATTCCGTTTCTTACATACTCTACCAAACTAATTCACCAAGTCCTGCAGTTCCCCTTCGTCTTCTAACAAGACAGTATCATCTGCAAACAACAGAACAGGAAAATTGCAAATGCTGCCCACTTTCATGAGTGGCAACTCCAACATCCACTGCCCTGCCTTATCACTCTTATAACTTCATCCATGTACAAACTGAATGACCATGAAGACAGGACACATCCCTGTTTCAACCCAACATTCAGGTAAAAAAAAAATCACTCAGTTTGCCTTCCATATACACTAAGGCCCAAGCGTCCACATACAAACTCTTCACGGCATTCAATGCTTTCTCATTTACTCCATATATTTTTAATATGTTCCACAGTCCTTGTCTATCCACTGTGTCATATGCTTTCTCCAAATCCAAAAAGGTCGCATACAACTTCTTTCCCTTCGCTAGAAACTTTTCCGCCAAAGATTTAAGGATGAATATCTGATATACAGAGCCTCTTCCCATCCTAAAACCACCCTATTCTTCTGGAACTTATTCCTCTGTTATTGATCTAACTCTGTCAGTAAGTATCCTGCCATACACTTTTCCTATTACACCAAGAAAACAAATGCCCATATAATTACCACATACTTTTAACCCCTTTTCCTTAGTACAGGAGAATAATTATACTTGACTTTCAATCCTTCGGGACTCTACCTTTCTCCTAGGCCAGTCTGCACGTCTTCCATATCCACTATACTACTATCTCTTCCCCGTGCTTGAGGACTGCACCACACACTCCATCAACTCTTGATACTTTCCAGATTTTAACTTTCTTCATTGCTTCCACGGCTTCCACCATACTGGTCGAAAACTAATTATCTCCGCTGGTCTCTACAGAAAGCAAACTTTCCGCTTGGGGTATTTACTATGATGCCACAATGCGCCACATTGGTGGACTTCACCTACCCCATGGCCATCAGTTACAAGTGCATCCTGTCGGGTTGTCTTGGCCAAGAGGTGAACTTACTGGGCTTCCTGCTGGCGCTGACCACTGAAATGTGGGCTGGGATCTTAGTGGCTCTTTAGGTGTATATGGTGCTGATGGTGGCCCTGTCATGCCTCTCACACAACACACTCTGTTCGTCTTGGTTGCTGGCCAGCGGTTCTAGCTGCATTCGTGTACTGCTGCAACAAAGTGGGAAATAAAGGAATCTTCTTGCTTTGCAGTCCCTATCTTACAGCCTGGTCCAGACTGTGTGGATGCCGTGAAGCCCAATGGACATTGTGGACAAGAATGCTTCCTAGGAAAGAATTCGGATGCCTTGTTTTTTTTTGGGGGGAGCTAATATTTTCAAGTAAAATTATTCCTACATTTGTGTGGCCCCAGTATTGTCTGTTATATCTATCTATAACCAGACGCCTTAATCCCGTGTGGGGTGGTCACAAACAAATCGCCTCCATGTCCCCCTGTCCCCTGCCATTACGCTGCCCTCCCCCAAACTCACACCCCCTCTCTCAAATACTTCACTCCATCCCTCCATCTCATCCTAGTTCTCCATTTTACTTACACAAACTCTCCTCTTTAATCTCTCATTCACCACCATCTCCACATGGCCAACCCACCTCAGAGTATTACTCTTAATGCTTTCTTTCATAATCGCATCCACACCACATTTAATAGTAAAGCTGCCAAATTCATAGACTGCTGGCACCTTCATGCCTCACTTCGTCAAAGTTGTTGGCCAGCGCTTCTAACTGCATTCATGTGCAGCTTCAACATTGTAAGATTGTGATCCATATTTTAGTACCTGTGATTCTTGCGAACGTTTTTGGCTTTTCATATCTTAATATTCTCTTGCATGTTATAGCTGTGTTCTTAATATCAACACAATTTGAGTAAGCAGTATACCAGCGGAGGTGTATCGGGCAAGACGCTTGTTAGGTAAGAAGTACTTTGAGGTCTCCTATGCACAGGTTCACCTGTGATCATATTTGTAATACTTTACTATGATGACGCTACCACTGGAGTGTTTTCTTTATTTTTTCCCTCAGAACAACTGCTTTATCATTTTAGTTTCCTCTACAGTGCCCCCCCCCCATTTTATTTTTTACCAGATCTGAATGAAGAATCAGGATGGTGGTGGTGGGAGAGTGTGATGCTGGGGGTGTGGATGTTGACCACACTGGCGCTGACGCGGAGCTACGCTGGCAACCTCATTGCCATCCTATCAGTGAGGCTAATTCATAAATCACTGCATTCTCTTGAGAATCTACTCGACAACCCTGTCAAGAATATGCCTTCCATTGGCATAGCTGAGGAGCAGGGAGTTAAAGTATGATTAACCACGTGGAACCGAGGGCTATCTAATACACGCGAGCATGTGAGTGTGTGTGTGTGTGTGTGTGTGTGTGTGTGTGTGTGTGTGTGTGTGTGTGTGTGTGTGTGTGTGTGTGTGTGTGTGTGTGTGTGTGTGTGTGTGTGTGTGTGTGTGTGCAATAGACGGCCACAGTTTGTTTCTAAATAAGAAAAAGAATATGGCTGTGCAATAGTTCCTAAATAGGAGAAAGAATTTGGCTATGCAATATCTCTACCCGGACCAGGATTTAGGCAGGGTGTTACCCCCAGGTACTCTTGTTAAATTTCAAGCTCAGCAGTTCATCTATATTTCATTCTTATCAAGCCAGACTAATATTCATGCAACTTAGATGAAAATCCTAGTAGTCAAGGGGACAGTGATAATTTTCTGGAGATGAAATGAACATCTGGATACAGCATGCACTCTTGATATATATATTACTCATAAAGTAACATGTCAGTTCTTCCTTTGTCTTTCTTCATATGTATGTTTACGTTCAACTTTTAAAAGTAATATGCTCTCTGTCCATTCCCTCCCAGATAATGCAGCCTGTATTTCACTGGTACCTCCACCAAGAAAGTTATGTTTTGGATCTGTTTGTCTGTATATTTGTCTGGCCGTTGCAACTTCATGAAAATATATATATATATATATATATATATATATAGATATATATATATATATATATATATATATATATATATATATATAGTTTTACGCCAGGTATCCCCGAAGGGCTAAGGCGTTGCCCCTGGGTAGAGGACTTTGGACTGGAGCGTGTAGCATTTTATGACCGGATGCCCTTCCTGATGTCTACCAATGACCTTTGGGTGGATTCGATCCTCCGACCCTTCGGTCAGAGCGGAGCGCTGTATCGTTCTGGATACGGTCAACAAATGGAAATATTCATTAAATTTGGTGTAAAAACTGTCCTACGTGAAGGTCAAGAGAAACATTAAAGTTTTGCCCTGGCGAAGGAAAACCCTACTGGTATATGAGTGTTTTTGTCCGAAGATATTATCCCAATTCTGCTCAGTTTGTTATTGACGGCTTTAAACGGAAAGTGTGGGACCAGAAGGAGAAGAACAACCACATCTTGTTGATCTTAGTTAACCAACCGGGTTTTACTACGCAAATGCTGCTGGAAGGCAACACCGTACAGATATCACTGGACGATTATCAGAGGAAGGCAATAGCTAGGGAGTTAACTTAAACAGGTCAGTACGTGAACATCATGTCCTGTTTTATCCCTTTTGAACTGTAGGGTTACGAGGCTGGGCTGACGCAGGAAAGGCAACATCATACAGATATCAGTGGAGGAAACTAAAACAGGTACTCGTAAAAACGTTGTAGTCCCACATTACCCACTTCAAGGTACAGGGACTGAGGCTACGCTATCGCATGGTCCAAATATTACTAGTTTGTTATCTGAGGAAGAGATTGGCATGACCATCACAAAAATGGGTGAAGGTGTTGTCATCCTATTTTACCCCCTTTGAGTTATATGGAGCCAAGCAAAAAGATACAGATATCAGGACGTTGATCTGAGGCAGAGAATGTCAAGACAGTTCATTAAAATGTTAATATTCTATTATTATTTTAAAGTTTCATGTAATTCTTAAATGATCAGGCAAATGCTATATCAAATTCTTAAAGACGCAAATCATTATTATTATCATCCAGCCCCTCTCATTAATGAATGGGAAGGCAAGTCCTATACCCTGTCTAATTTCTAAATCACCATCATCTTCGTCATCAAAACCCTAAGTCCTTCTAATAAAGGTGTTGGCCAATATTGTATGCTGCATCAAATTAAGCCAACTAGAAAATCATCATCATCATCACATTTTTTCCTTGTAATACATGTAGTCAGATATTAATGCACTTGGGAAACCAATATGGAAATCATCATCATCATCATCGTAATCATTATCATTATCCTACCCCTTTTCCCGCCAATATACGGGACGATCAGTGCTATACCACATTTTCTAACTCACCAGGTAAATGCTTGTTCAGTCTGGGTCGTATGAGGTGCATTCCTTCTCCGGAGTCCATGGCGGGGACTAAAAATAACCCTCTCGTCGCATCCGTGGGTCGCTGGTTTAATACGACTTTCTTCTATTCTGTTTATGTCACCTATCATCCAAAGTCATAGTGCCCATCAGATAAGTAGAGGCCAGAGATCTGACTACTGGTAACACACCCCAGACATCTACAAGGCCAAGATGGCTAGTTATTTTTTCCCTGAACAGCAATATATGAACATATAATAATAATGTGACCAACACCTTATATACTGTACAACAGGAAGTTGCAGCGTCTTCATGCACCAGACCATAACAGTAATTAAAGAAAATAACAGAGGCAAGTAATAACAAGCCACAGAAGCTTTATGGCTTTATATTAAGTTTCCGTAAAGTTGGAAAAGATTTAAATATAAATCTTTCCCTTTCATACCCGGTAGTGAAATAAGGAACAATGTTTATAAATTATTTATTTATCTCTTGAAATCTGATGGCCTATACGAGTATGGTTGTTTGTTCATGCTACTTCCTGATTATTATATTAAATTTATGGGGGTAATTTATCAGTGAAGGGGTTTTATTGCTGTTGTTGTTCGTGTTATTGTTAATATAATAGTCATAATAATAATAATAACAATAATAATAATAATAATAATAATAATAACAACAATAACAATAATAATAATAATAGTAGTAGTAGTAATAACAACAACAATAACAATAACAATAATAATAATAATAATAATAGTAATAATAATAATAATAATAATAATAATAATAATTATTATTATTATTATTATTATTATTACTATTATTATGAGTTATTTAAGAGGAGCCTGTGGAGTCACATGGAGAGACAGGCTGACGAATGAGGATATAAAGGAGCGTTGTGGTGTTGATGTGGATGTGATAGGAAGCGTTATGAGGAACACACTGAGGTGGTTTGGCCATGTGGAGAGGATGGAGGGTCAAAGACTGACGAAGAGAGTGTATGTGAGTGAGGTGGAGGGGGAAAGAGGGAGGGGGAGGCCGAGGATGAGATGGAGAGATGGGGTGGAGAGGTATATGAGAGAGGGGGGTGTGAGTTGGGAGCGGGGGAGTGAAATGGCGGGGGACGGGGCGACTTGGAGGCGATTTGTTTGTGGCCACCCCAAACGGGATTGAGGCGTCTGGCAATAGATAGATAGATTATTATTATTATTATTAAATCATTAGTATTATTTTTATTTTTACTACTACTACAACAACAGCAACAACGATAACAACAATAACAACAACAACTACTACTGCTACTACTACTACTACTATTATTGCTGCTGCTGCTGCTGCTGCTGCTGCTGCTGCTGCTGCTACTACTACTACTACTACTACTACCACTACTACTACTGCCACTGCTACTACTACTACTACTACTACTACAATTATTATTATTGTTGATATTATTATTATTATTATTATTATTATTATTATTATTACTATTAGTAGCAGTAGTAGTAGTAGTAGTAGTATTGTGATTATTATTAATATTATTATTATTATTATTATTATTATTATTACCTCTGCCAAGGAGGTTATGTTTTTACCACCGCCAAGGAAGTTATGTTTTCACCCCTGTCCGTTTGTTTGTTTTGTTGGTTGGTTTGTGAGCAAGATTACACAAAAACTACTGGACGGATTTCCGCAAAACTTGGTGGAAGAATGGGCCTTGGCCCAGAATAGACACAATTGAATTTTGGTGCGAATCCGGATAAATATGCCGATCCAGGAATTTGATACTGGATTGGACTTGACTGAATTAAAAGGAACATCATGTTGGACCTTGGCGGAGGTATGCGCTCTACTGATGCCATTCGAGTTATTATAATTACTGTTGTTGCTGTTGTTATTATTATTATTGTAATTATTATTGTAATTATTATTATTATTATTATTATTATTATTATTATTGTTATTATTATTATTATTATTATTATTATTATTATTATAATTTTTATCATCGTCATTATTATTATTGCAGTAAGAATGAGAAGAGGACTTAGAATTTTACCTGGTCTGTTGTTCTTCCTGTAAAGACAAATCTAATTTTAACAAATTAATCGGCTGTAAATATGTTTCTCAGTCTCTGCCCAGAACCATGATGCTGCTGCGTTCAAGAAAAAATCATTTAAATATTGTAGTTGTAAGAGCGAATAAAAATTCAGCGAGACTTGGAAGTGCAATAAAAACCTTAACTGGAAATGGCATTTCTGAAGATGATTTTAATGCTACAGTTCGAAAGGAGAGGGGTAGGGCAAAACCAGGGTATTTTCAGAGACTTGCGCACTTCATATATTTTAGAGTTTTTTGTTACGCGATCTGATGCAGGATTTCTAGAAAGAAAACATAAAGATTATTTAAGATAAATCTTGTAAAAGCAAGAGCATCTTAAAGAATAAGTATAAACTCATTAACGTGGTTAAATTTAGCACATGGGGCAATGATGATGGTGGGTATAGAACGAGGCGCTTCTGTCCGAAAGGACACGATATCGATCTCAGAATGGGACAGGGAACAGTCTGTGGATTTAAATTTCATTAAAGCAGTCTGCCTATGTGCCAAATGACATAAATGTACATATATGTACTACATATATGTATATACTTTAGTCGTACATATACAAATCTATATACATAGACATACAACACATTATCATATGTATATGTAAGTTTTGTAGAGTTCGGCATGCACTTACTTTCTGTCCTAAATTGGAACATTATGCACTTCCAAAAATGATAACAGCAGGTGCAACCATAGGGTAAAGAGTACAGCAAAGACATTTCTGACCGATTTCCCATAATGATGTACAAAACTTGTATTTCCCAACAGTTTTTATCTTTAGTGTGGAATTTTCAAGGCCAGGTTATGGATGACAGCAAACCACAATCCTCTATCATCATCATTCAACCGGTTCTCTGTACAGGTTTTTGTTTATATAAATTTTAAAGTTTGATTGCATACACTTCGGACATGTACATGTACAGTACTTCCCTTTTTTATTTTTTTATTCGGTTATATATATATATATATATATATATATATATATATATATATATATATATATATATATATATATATCCTCCAATCGTACGTTGCTCCCAGAGAAGCGAAGGGACTCGGGGCTAGGCAAGTTGGTCCTGATATTAAGATGAGAGTGACCAGCCTCACTCATCCCTGACTGACATTACGTGAGCAGTAAACACCAACCACCCCTTGGACATAAACCTTCACCGGCTCAATCCGATTGGAGAGCCTCATTTACCCACTAAAGCATCAGACGCTCTCTCTCTCTCTCTAATCATTTTTACCAGTGTTTAAACACCATTACGAAAGAAAGACCATGGATTATGAATGAACTGCAGGAAAAAAAAAAAAATCTGTCACAAGAAATTTCTCCTCTTCTCTCTGGCCTCCTTGGTCTGTTTCATACAAAAAGAGTGCTACACTTCTCTATTCGAGAGTGTGGTCATTTTTCCTGCACAATAAATACCGAATTCCCAGGCTGGCTGACACACTGGCCACCTGACTCTGCACGACAGACTGCCTCACTCGCCGCTGTCTGACCATCTACGCTGCGCTGGTAGGTGTTGAGAGTTTGGCCCCGTGCTGGTGTGGCTGACACTGTTAATGAGGTGCTGATGTGGCTGACAATGTTAGTGTGGTGCTGGTGTGGCTGACGGTGTTACTGTTGTGCTGGTGTGGCTGACGGTGTTACTGTGGTGCTGGTGTGGTCGACGATGTTAGTGTGGTGCTGGTGTGGTTGACTGTTAGTTTGGTGCTAATTTGGATGACGGTGTTAGTGTGGTTCTGATGTGGCTGACGGGGTTAGTGTGGTGCTAATGTGGCTGACGATGTTAGTGTGGTGCTAGTGTGGCTGACGGTGTTAGTGTGGTGCTAATGTGGATGAGTGTCTGAATGGTGCTAGTACGGTTTTTAAGTGCCATATCAAGGTTAGTTTTCTTGAATGTTGTTTTACTGGCTTTTGACACATCACTTCACCCACTGAATTAGTTGACTTTATAATACAGGCATTACCTGTTGCCAAAGTTTACGACAGAATTAAATTTTTAAATCAAAGATACAAAATTCACTACAAGTAATCGATTATGAATATTGACTAAAAGGAAATGTCATGATTTTCTGCTTATGTAAAGATGTTAGCGTGATTTAGCAAGTGAATGTGTAAAGAACAGCAGTATGTAAGATCAAAATGCAAGGGACTTGACAATGACGTTACGGCTTTGTCATAAGCATGGCTATAATAGAAATTTTAGAATTTTGGTGTTCCTAATTAGCTGCAACTAAGAATTCTGAAGACTTGACAAGTTAGGTTCATAAACTGGATATTCTCTCTGAAACTTAGTAGATTAGAATATTTCTGATTTTTGAATACTATTTAAACTACACACAGCACGCCACATAAGGTTGGGGTGATGATATAGCAGTGCAACCTAGTACACAAGATGTTGACCCATAAAAAGGTTTTCTGTTAGGTATGCAACTGATTCTATTGATGATCGTGTCAATGTGTTTGAAAAGAGGAAGGCCCTACCTCGCCCACCACACCATTCGGTAAATAGCAGGAAAGAGTTAGCAAATAATGACACTGATGGATGGAAAGAACATGGATATATTGAACGGGATGACATAAAAGAAATTACTATGTATTATGCAGTTTCATCCTATCATATACCTAGATGTGGCTCTCATTTAATACTCCCTGTTTGTAGAGGTTACTGTATCAGTGGTTCAACTTAGGGTTTAGGGCTGAGAACCTTGTCACACATTAATGCTACTCAAACGACAGATGTATTGTATGGAATAGTAAGGTAGCTATGGCTGCAGAAACATCGTGTAATGAACAACGCATCCAGTCCATCGCCAAACTCTATATAACATTTTCCTTTTGTAATATCCTAAGGAGCTGCCTCGCTTTTGGCACATCTGTTCCAGCCCAATAACAACCCCGTTTCCGACGACACATCATCTTTCTTGATATCCTGTCTGATATATACAGTTTGTTTTTCTTATGCCTTGTCATATCCTTCCAACTCGCCAGTTTGACAATCCCTTAATTAGGTGTTTTGCATTAAATGACTATCCATCACAATCTCATAATGCCCTGTTAATATACTCACATGGTCCACCGAGGATACAAGAATGCTATGAATTTTCTCCGATCTGTCATAATAGGTCTGTAGGATTCCTCAAAAACATACAGAGGGAAAATGTGTGACTATGTCAGCATGACACCTCAAAAACTTACAAGAGACGAACCATAAAGAAATATTCACGCATAAATTTTTAAGATCCAGTATCCTCCCTCCCCTTTTCGATTTTCTCAATTGGGTGTTCAGTAACTGTCAGTAACTTTATAGTCATTCACTCCGTGCCTGTAGGCTATCATGTCAAAATACATAAACGGGACACGTCCATAAAATTTAGATTTGTTGATGACAGAATCCTTTTCGGTGAAACTGAAGTGTTCTGTAGCTAAGTAGTCTGAAATTAGACCTTATGAAGAATCTCGTACCTGTTTATCAAAATTCCGCTCAACTTTCAAAGAAAACGGGAGATAAAATGTTAGAATTCTTGAAGTACCAGCATAGGCAGAGTAGGTAGCAGTCAATCGTAGTTCGTATAATAAAATAAAGGAGTAAATGAAAATGAGACGACTTTTGGTAAATAGACTATCTCTATATACCCAGACGTCCTAATCCAATGAAGAGTGAACACACACAAACAGTAACATAAAAGTTTGCTATGTCTCAAACTGTATTGTAAATGTAAGTTACTATGTCTGAAATAACCTGGCTTCCTGGCTTAATTTATGGATCAGACAGCAGGAGTCTAACCAAAAATCTGATCTTAGGGACTGCTCTACGAGATAAAGACGATAACGCTAGAGAAATCGTAGCTGATTAAGGAAAAAATTGGTTGCCATAATAATATATGTAAATAAGAAACTGAATGAATGGTCATGGCCTAGTAATATCAATCGTTGGGTGAATATAAGTGAAACACTAAAGTAACCAAGTGACAGCCACGATGTAATGTAAATGGGAAGGATGGGAAGAGAAAACTCCGAGAATATAGCACACTGAGCAAACACAGGTGTAACAAATTGGCTACAAGATGTATAGTGACAGGGTAAGGTGGGCAAAGAAAACTCCGTGAATATATCAGACTGAGATAGAAAAAGGTTGGTCGATCCTTTTGCGTCGCAGAGAACTTTCATAGTATACTACTACTACTGTTATGGTGATTTATTTCGCAGTTGGAAAAACAAGCACCTAGTAATTCCTCCTTTGTTTTTTTTTTAAATAACGGAACTGACCAAGGAAAAACAAATGATTAAAAAAAAATAATCGATACACCAGATTACTGGCGTCCTGCATTCACAGAATTTCTATAACAGTTGGACTTGAACAGCTGTGGGTTGAAGTTTAGGGGGAAACAACTCCTGGGAGCAAGATCCAGAGAGATGCGGTTCGGGGAATAGAAGAATTCTGATAGACAGAAGTTCTGCAAAATAGCTATGTGACATTCCAGTAATGAGCGCTACCAGATGCCCGTGTATCATGAGGGAAGGTAAGGATAGGTGGCACAATGAACGCAACTTCGTCTGTGCATTTGCCATACAAATATTTGTAAAATAATGCAAGGGAGGCAACATTCCCTCTTACATGTAGGGGAGAGAGTTTATTTATAATGGTAGGTTTATTAATAATTCCAACAGCTTTGTTCTGAATTTTGTATAGTTGTTTGTGCAACCTCTCCACATCAATTCCACAAGAGTGAGCAATATCCAGGCTGAAAGTGCACATGACCCTTATAAATTATTGCTAACTGCTCATCAGTGAAGAAGTTACGGACTCTGTACAATAATCCAAGTTTCTCAGAGGCGTTTTTAGCAAGTGATCTGACATGAGAGGTCCAGTGGAGGGCATTGATAAGTGAGACATCGAGAATTTCAAAACTTTTGGAGATGGGAATATTAGTAGCATTGAAGGTATTATACGAATCTGGCAATATCCGTTTGTTAGTCAACTGTATATACAGTACATCCCCACAGTACGCGAGTTCCGAGTACGTGATCCCCCTTGAATGCAAGGAACTTTTTTTTTTTGTTTTATTTTTTTTTTTTTATTAGTGCGCGAATTGAACTCATTGTAAGCGAGATGAGGGTCAAAGAGTGGCCCAAATCCGGGGTTACCCCGAGTACACGACATTGTCCCCCCAAGAAGCGATAACAGTTACTTATGCTCCGCCCACCTTGTGACGTCGATGCTGCTCACTCGTCCCCTAATGCCCATATGCGCCGCTTGGAGGGTGGTAAGTGAGAGTCCCAGCAGAGGAAACACACGTGCACAGAGGGTACACTCGCACTTTCAGAAATGATAACAGCACGTATAAGGTTTTACTCTCGTGCGTGTGTCTGGTGCAACCATAGGGTAAAGAGTACAGCAAAGAAATTTCTGACCGATTTCCCATAATGATGTTCAAAACTTGTATTTCCCAACAGTTTTTATCTTTAGTGTGGAATTTTCAAGGCAAGGTTATGGATGACAGCAAACCACAATCCTCTATCATCATCATTCAACCGGTTCTCTGTACAGGTTTTTGTTTATAAAAATTTTAAAGTTTGATTGCATACACTTCGGACATGTACATGTACAGTACTTCCCTTTTTTATTCTTTTATTCGGTTATATATATATATACATATATATATATATATATATATATATATATATATATATATATATATATATATATATATATATATATATATTCATTCATTCAATTGCCAGACGCCATGTATCCCAAACGGGGTGGCCAAGGGCTTAGAGTTAATTGTTTTACAGGGAGGGGCACTAATCCTCCACCAACCCCACTTGAAACGTAGGGAGAACGTTTTGCCAACAGCATCTGGTGTTCCCAGGCGGTCACCCATCCAAGTTCCAAGTACTAACCAGACCCAACGTTGCTTAACTTCGCTGTTCGGACGGGAAGCGGTGTACTCAACGTGGTATGGCCGTTGGCATATATACGGTATATAAATATCAAACTCATGTTTACTTAAAACTCTTAAACTTTCACAAATAAAAAATGCAAAAACCTTTCTGTACATAAATAAAGCAAGGTAAAAAAAAAATCATAAAAAAGGTGTTACATACTACATTGTCCTTTTTTATTTTATTTTTTTTTTTTTTTAGGAGCCCTCTTGGATTTTCATAAAAGAATGATCTTCTTGGAATGTTGAAAGTTAATACTGTAGAATGCATTTCAAAAGTTAAAGTACCCTGTAGCAAGAATATAACTATAGGAAAAGAATACTGTATTAGTTAAAGTTAATCTTAAATTAACCATGAAAACACAAGCAAACATATGGCTAAGTTTAAACAGCAGAAACACCTTACAAATTCACTGCCTCTTTTCCCTGGCTGTTGTCTATACAGACGGTTCACTGATTATCTTTTCATGTTGTGTATATCAATGTCCATTCCGTGTCACTTGTTAGTTTCTAACGAGTAATGGCAGACTTTAAAAAAATAATAATAATTCAGCCTAAATCTATTACTGTATTAGAGCTGCAATAGCCTATTCTAACATACTGATAACCTAGCCATATCTGACCTAGACTAACTTAACAAAACAGTATGTCCTAACCTAACCAAAAATAACCAAACCCAACATAACCTAACTTAACCAACGCAGTCTAACCTAACCAACAGTAACTTAGCCAAGCATGCCGAAATGGAAAATTAAATGAATTACAAGGATAATATTTAATAAAAACCAAAACTGGATATCAAGGATTTTAAAGTGCTGTAGCTATATTTATATCACAACATTTGGAAACATTCCTTCTATAAAAACTTCCACTGCAAATGATTAATAGTTATCATTTAATGTGCTAATCATGGGCTTCCCTCCTCCCAGTATCCCTCATCTCCACCTGCAGCCCCTCTAGTGGCCTTCTTCACAACTTGACAGAACCAATCAGTGCTCGAATATTGAATTTGCAGCCAATCGCAGCGCTCCAACTCTAGTGACAGAATACAGCAAGAATCTGAAATTAGTGTAGACAAGGGTAATGACTTACCGTATGTGTTACTGGAACCCACTCCAAATGATGAGGATATTTTATGAGGGCCTGGAGGTTAACTTACAATTTCTCAGGCACGAAGTTGATAACAAATGTTAGGGGAATCTGGAGGGGGAAAGCCCCCCCTACCCAAAGTTAGGCTTCTGTGCATGCATAGTGTAAAGTCTCCTTTGACTGCAGGGGTGTAGCTTAGGCTGAAAGGGGTATGGGTAGGTTAATGCCTAATACAGCCAGTCAAATGCCAGAAAGCTTATCATATCATCAGTGAAAGTGTACTTTTCTAGTATGATGCTATTCATTTATTTTTTAATAGATTTCTACTGGAATTCATTACTTTTCTCACCATCATCAACCATAGTATAAGGGGTACCATAACTGGAAAATTAATTGTTTCTGATGGAAAAGACAACCAAAATCAAACGAATTACATAAAAATGCATTAGTATATATATATATATATATATATATATATATATATATATATATATATAAAGTCATCCATTCATCCTCCAATCGTACGTTGCTCCCAGAGAAGCATAGGGACCCGGGGCTAGGCAAGTTGGTCCTGATATTAAGATGAGAGTGACCAGCCTCACTCAACCCTGACTGACATTACGTGAGCAATAAACCCCAACCAACCCTTGGACATAAACCTTCACCGGCTCGATCCGATTGGAGCGCCTCACTTACCCACTAAAGCACCAGACGCTCTCTCTCTCTCTTTCTCTCTCTCTCTCTCTCTAATCATTGTCACCAGTGTTTAAACACCATTACGAAAGAAAGACCATGGATTATGAATGAACTGCAGGAAAAAAAAAATTCTGTCACAAGAAATTTCTCCTCTTCTCTCTGGCCTCCTTGGTCTGTTTCATTCAAAAAGGGTGCTACACTTCTCTGTTCGAGAGTGTGGTCATTTTTCCTGCACAATAAATACCGAATTCCCAGGCTGGCTGACTCACTTGCCACCTGACTCTGCACGACAGACTGCCTCACTCGCCGCTGTCTGACCATCTACGCTGCGCTGGTAGGTGTTGAGAGTTTGGCCCCGTGCTGGTGTGGCTGACACTGTTAATGAGGTGCTGATGTGGCTGACAATGTTAGTGTGGTGCTGGTGTGGCTGACGGTGTTACTGTGGTGCTGGTGTGGCTGACGGTGTTACTGTGGTGCTGGTGTGGTCGACGATGTTAGTGTGGTGCTGGTGTGGTTGACTGTTAGTTTGGTACTAATTTGGATGACGGTGTTAGTGTGGTTCTGATGTGGCTGACGGGGTTAGTGTGGTGCTAATGTGGCTGACGATGTTAGTGTGGTGCTAGTGTGGCTGACGGTGTTAGTGCGGTGCTAATGTGGATGAGTGTCTGAATGGTGCTAGTACGGTTTTTAAGTGTCATATCAAGGTTAGTTTTCTTGAATGTTGTTTTACTGGCTTTTGACACATCACTTCACCCACCGAATTAGTTGACTTTATAATACAGGCATTACCTGTAGCCAAAGTTTACGACCGATTTAAATTTTTAAATCAAAGATACAATATTCACTACAAGTAATCGTTTATGAATATTGACTAAAAGGAAATGTCATGATTTTTTGCTTATGTAAAGATGTTAGTGTGATTTAGCGAGTGAATGTGTAAAGAACAGCAGTATGTAAGATCAAAATGCAAGGGACTTGACAATGACGTTACGGCTTTGTCATAAGCATGGCTATAATAGAAATTTTAGAATTTTGGTGTTCCTAATTAGCTGCAACTAAGAATTCTGAAGACTTGACAAGTTAGGTTCATAAACTGGATATTCTCTCTGAAACTTAGTAGATTAGAATATTTCTGATTTTTGAATACTATTTAAACTACACACAGCACGCCACATAAGGTTGGGGTGATGATATAACAGTGCAACCTAGTACACAAGATGTTGACCCATAAAAAGGTTTTCTGTTAGGTATGCAACTAATTCTATTGATGATCGTGTCAATGTGTTTGAAAAGAGGAAGGCCCTACCTCGCCCACCACACCATTCGGTAAATAGCAGGAAAGAGTTAGCAAATAATGACACTGATGGATGGAAAGAACATGGATATATTGAACGGGATGACATAAAAGAAATTACTATGTATTATGCAGTTTCATCCTATCATATACCTAGATGTGGCTCTCATTTAATACTCCCTGTTTGTAGAGGTTACTGTATCAGTGGTTCAACTTAGGGTTTAGGGCTGAGAACCTTGTCACACATTAATGCTACTCAAACGACAGATGTATTGTATGGAATAGTAAGGTAGCTATGGCTGCAGAAACATCGTGTAATGAACAACGCATCCAGTCCATCGCCAAACTCTATATAACATTTTCCTTTTGTAATATCCTAAGGAGCTGCCTCGCTTTTGGCACATCTGTCCCAGCCCAATAACAACCCTGTTTCCGACGACACATCATCTTTCTTGATATCCTGTCTGATATTTACAGTTTGTTTTTCTTATGCCTTGTCATATCCTTCCAACTCGCCAGTTTGACAATCCCATAATTAGGTGTTTTGCATTAAATGACTATCCATCACAATCTCATAATGCCCTGTTAAATGTACTCACATGGTCCACCGAGGATACAAGAATGCTATGAATTTTCTCCGATCTGTCATAATAGGTCTGTAGGATTCCTCAAAAACATACAGAGGGAAAATGTGTGACTATGTCAGCATGACACCTCAAAAACTTACAAGAGACGAACCTTAAAGAAATATTCACGCATAAATTTTTAAGATCTAGTATCCTCCCTCCCCTTTTCGATTTTCTCAATTGGGTGTTCAGTAACTGTCAGTAACTTTATAGTCATTCACTCCGTGCCTGTAGGCTATCATGTCAAAATATTTAACATAAACGGGAGACGTCCATAAAGTTTAGATTTGTTGATGACAGAATCCTTTTCGGTGAAACTGAAGTGTTCTGTAGCTAAGTAGTCTGAAATTAGACCTTATGAAGAATCTCGTACCTGTTTATCAAAATTCCGCTCAACTTTCAAAGAAAACGGGAGATAAAATGTTAGAATTCTTGAAGTACCAGTATAGGCAGAGTAGGTAGCAGTCAATCGTAGTTCGTATAATAAAATAAAGGAGTAAATGAAAATGAGACGACTTTTGGTAAATAGACTATCTCTATATACCCAGACGTCCTAATCCAATGAAAAGTGAACACACACAAACAGTAACATAAAAGTTTGCTATGTCTCAAACTGTATTGTAAATGTAAGTTACTATGTCTGAAATAACCTGGCTTCCTGGCTTAATTTATGGATCAGACAGCAGGAGTCTAACCAAAAATCTGATCTTAGGGACTGCTCTACGAGATAAAGACGATAACGCTAGAGAAATCGTAGCTGATTAAGGAAAAAATTGGTTGCCATAATAATATATGTAAATAAGAAACTGAATGAATGGTCATGGCCTAGTAATATCAATCGTTGGGTGAATATAAGTGAAACACTAAAGTAACCAAGTGACAGCCACGATGTAGTGTAAATGGGAAGGATGGGAAGAGAAAACTCCGAGAATATAGCACACTGAGCAAACACAGGTGTAACAAATTGGCTACAAGATGTATAGTGACAGGGTAAGGTGGGCAAAGAAAACTCCGTGAATATACCAGACTGAGATAAAAAAAGGTTGGTCGATCCTTTTGCGTCGCAGAGAACTTTCATAGTAAACTACTACTACTGTTATGGTGATTTATTTCGCAGTTGGAAAAGCAAGCACCTAGTAATTCCTCCTTTGTTTTTTTTTAAATAACGGAACTGACGAAGGAAAAACAAATGATTAAAAAAAAATAATCGATACACCAGATTACTGGCGTCCTGCATTCACAAAATATCCATAACAGTTGGACTTGACAGCTGTGGGTTAAAGTTTAGGGGGAAACAACTCCTGGGAGCAAGATCCAGAGAGATGCGGTTTGGGGAATAGAAGAATTCTGATAGACAGAAGTTCTGCAAAATAGCTGTGACATTCCAGTAATGAGCGCTACCAGATGCCCGTGTATCATGAGGGAAGGTAAGGATAGGTGGCACAATGGACGCAAGTTCGTCTGTGCATTTGCCATACAAATATTTGTAAAATAATGCAAGGGAGGCCACATTCCCTCTTACATGTAGGGGAGAGAGTTTATTTATAATGGTAGGTTTATTAATAATTCCAACAGCTTTGTTCTGAATTTTGTATAGTTGTTTGTGCAACCTCTCCACATCAATTCCACAAGAGTGAGCAATATCCAGGCTGAAAGTGCACATGACCCTTATAAATTATTGCTAACTGCTCATCAGTGAAGAAGTTACGGACTCTGTACAATAATCCAAGTTTCTCTGAGGCGTTTTTAGCAAGTGATCTGACATGAGAGGTCCAGTGGAGGGCATTGTTAAGTAAGACATCGAGAATTTCAAAACTTTTGGAGATGGGAATATTAGTAGCATTGAAGGTATTATACGAATCTGGCAATATCCGTCTGTTAGTCAATTGTATATACAGTACATCCCCACAGTACGCGAGTTCCGAGTATGTGATCCCCCTTGTACACAAGGAACTATTTTTTTTTTTTTAGTGTATTTTTTATTAGTGTGCGAATTGAACTCATTGTAAGCGAGATGGGGGTCAAAGAGTGGCCCAAATCCGGGGTTACCCCGAGTACACGACACTGTCCCCCCAAGAAGCGATAACAGTTACTTATGCTCCGCCTACCTTGTGACGTCGATGCTGCTCACTCGTCCCCTAATACCCATATGCGCCGCTTGGAGGGTGGTAAGTGAGAGTCCCAGCAGAGGAAACACACCTGCACAGAGGGTACACTCGCTCTTCCAGGTACGTCCCCGTGTACTCAGAGGCTATTTTTTCTGAGCCAAGATGTCTGCCCCCTCCTCCAGGAAGAAGAAGTGCATCACCCATGCCATGATGATGCAAGTCATTAGGAAGAAGGAGAGTTGGAAGGGTAACACGGCCATTGGCAAGGAACTAGGCTTGGCAGAATCGTCTGTGCAAACTATATGGGCTAACAGGGAGTCCATAAAGAAGACTGTGAAAACATATGGGACGGCGGCATTGGACTGAAGAAGCAGGCTGACCAACCAGGCTATAATTCTTATAGAGTGGTACCTGGCTACATTTATCCTGAGGAAGGAGAAGCAAGGATTTCCACTGAATGGGCCCTACATCAGGGACCAGGTTCTGCAAAGCTGGAGCTCTGAAGCTTGCTGTTAAGAAACCATTTAAAGCCTCCGTGGGATGGCTTTGCCGCTTTCTGAAAAGGAAGGAGCTACGTCACATTCGCCTCACTGGAGAGCGTGCATCAGGGGAAGAAATGGCGGTCAGAGATTATCCAGCCATCCTAAAGGGGATAATCGATGAGGGTGGCTACAGCAGGGACCAAATTTATAACACTGATGAAACAGCCCTATACTACAAGGCTATGCCGAAGTGTACTTACATTAGTAAGCACCAGCACCAGGCCCGGGGCAGAAAAATCGACAAGAGCAAGATAACAGTCAGGTTTGCCGTGAACACTATCAGGCTCACACAAGATGCGGCCTGTTGTGGTGCATACTGCAGCACATCCCAGATGTTACAAGAATCTGTGCTGCATGGATGACATGGGGGTATACTGGTACAGCAACTCCAATGGTTGGATGACAAGTAGAATAATTTCCGAGTGGCTGTTGCAGCATTTCATCCCTGATGCCAAGGCAAAATCCTGGGAACTTGGCATCCCCTTCAATGTGCTGCACATCCTTGATAATGCCCCAAGTCATCCAACCTGGCTAGCAGACCTTAGCAAGGAATGCAAGATCGTTTTTCTCCCCCCAAGAATGACCTCTCTCATCCAACCACTAGACCAGGAGTTGATTGCAACGATCAAGCAGCTATACCACCAACGCCTTTACGATCACCTCCGCAGCAAGACCAACAGCTGTGAGGAACTGCAGGCAATTCTTGACTTGAACACAGTTGGGAGTGATGTCATGGATGCCAAGGGTGGTTTGGACTCGCCACCCACTTCACTTGCTTCATCTTCACCATGCACAGCACCTGCACAACCAACTTCAACTCCTGAGAAGACTATTATGGCTTTTTGGCGGTCATTCAGCCTCAAGGATGCCATCACTCTCTCGCTGTCCTCTTGGGCAGATATAACCACTGCAACAATTAACCATGCTTGAAGCCTCCTCATACCGCACCTGTGTGAAATTGTACTGGGAAGTGGCTTTCAGTCCCTGGCCGCTGCCAAGGCAGCCACTCTCACAAGCGCACAAGCTGTGCCCAGGTTTCAGGCCGTCTCGCTGGAGGAGATCAGGGGTTTACATTCGGCAGCAGCAGAGCAGGATCCCCAGGAAATCGTGCAGCGAGTGGACGAGGCCGACGCAGAGCAGGAGATCACAGCAAAGCCAGCAACACCAATGATGGAGATCAGCAGGGTATTGTGTGCCCTTGATAAATTCAAGGAAGAATTCAAGGACATCGAACGCTCTCAGTTGCGAGTGGAGGAGGTGATGTCTTCACTGGACAAAACCTTCCGCTTCTACACCGACAAATACAACCAGAAAGTAAACAGACACAAGCAAACACTCATCACCCGTTACCTTCAGCTTGAACAAAGGGAGGAATCGCTCCCTTCAACATCAGAAGAGCCATATCCTGAGGAGGATCAAGAGACTGATTCGATGTCTGAGGTGTCAGAAATAGACTTTGAAGGGTTTATGAACGAAGTGAGTGCATTAGCTAGTGCAAGTGTCGAAAGTGCTGGTGACAAAAGTGGTTAGGAAGATGGTGTGTCGGGTGGTGTGGTGGGTGTTGCAGGAGATGCACGTTAGGTGCCTCATTCTGCCTCGGATCCTCTTCTTACCTCCATCATGCCTGTTGTCCTCTTGGATAAAGGTGAGCAGCCATATTCTTGTTGTTTTAGTTAAGCCATATCCTTGCTGATTTACCTGGTAAAGCCACAATCTTGTTGGTTTACTTTATCTTAGGTAATATGTCTTAGATAGTTTCCCTGTATAGTACAATACTTAGGTCTGAAAGGGGTCTCAAGGGTTGCCCATGAAGGGGGGGTGCCACCCATATGTAATTTTTCCCATAAGTTTATGTATTCACAGTACGTGAATTCCTAGTACGCGACGTCCTCTGCCGCCCGTATACTCGCGTACTGTGGGGATGTACTGTATATGGTTTTACTAGCATTAAATGAGACAAGGTTTTGTCCCCATTCACTGATTTTAGATAAATCTTGATTTATGGAGATGGCTGTACTGAGTTGAGAATTAGAGATATTAGACTTTGTAAACAGGTGTTTGAGTGTGAATGAAACGTGAAATGTTGAGTCATCTGCATATGAACGGACTGGATTCTGGGTGACAAATACGAGATCATTAATATGAACCAGGAACAGGGTTGGTGCCAGAACTGATCCCTGTGGCATGCCGGCATTGATTGAGTGGAAATTGGAATATAAATAATCTACTTTTATCTTGCTGTTGCTGAGATATGAGGAAAGTAGAGGAACAAAAGATGTTAGTCCATAGCAAGGGAGCTTTGACGGCAGGGAACGGTGCCACACTGTTGAAAACTTTAGACGGCAGGGAGCGGTGTCACACTCTGTCGAAAGCTTTAGAATATCAATGGCTACTGCATGAGTTTCTCCATGTTGGTCAATTGATTGATGGATGGTATGTGTCAGGAGACTGTGTATGTCAATGGTGGATCTTTCGTGGCAAAAAACATATTGTCTATCACTAATTAAGTTGTTGGATTCAAGATGTATAGCTATGTGCTTGTTAAAATTTCAAATCCTTTCCAACAGAAGAAGAGGGGTCAGGGGAACTTCCTTTCTTTGGAATTCGGTGGATATTGGCTTCTTTCCATGAATTAGGGAATGAAGTACATATGTATAGTCTGAATAATTTAGCTAGAACAGAGGCTAGTTCAAGGGAACACTTTTTCAAAACAATTGGAGGAATTCCATCTGGGCCTAGAGCTTTGTTGGTTGGCAAATTGTCTAGGATGGATTTTAGGTATCTTGTCTCTATTTTAAGTGGAACAGTTTCAAGAGAGTCAAATTCTAGTACTGGGACATTCTGGCCGACTTCCTCTATGGTAGAATTTCTGGCAAATTTACTGGCAAAGATATTCACTTTCCTACACAGGCCATTTGTAATTTTCCCATCTGAAGATTTGAGTGGGGGGATGGATGATGACTTGTTGAAGTTTATTGAAATAATTGAGAGTTGACCAGAATATTCTTTACTTAACATATAAAATCGATAATGAAAATTTCCATTCGAGAATATAGTACCTCTTCTGTTTCTCATCGAAACGAAAGACAAGAGATAAAGAAGTAAAATGTTCCAATCATGAAAATTAATTATAACTGCGTATACAATTTTGATCGTTCTTAATACGCTAGTTGAATTGAAGAATCTGACAGTTCAACATACCAAAATACTGTAATGATGTAAAAACTTTGGGTACGGTCAAAGATGAATAAAATAACATGGTTTTTACGGCCACTGCTCACGCCATGCTAATTATCATAACTGAGCAGGTTGGTATCTATGTCCGAAACTGTGCAGTATAACTGGGCATTGGTTTCACTGCACAGGCAATGGATAGTTCGACGCCTCAGCCGTTCTGTAGGAAAACCAAGAGAGTTGATCGTGAGCGTTGTGTATTACTGTGGAAGGAAGGTCTGTCCCTGAGAGCCATAGCCATGCAGACGGGTACCAGTGCAACCACCGTGGGCAGGTGGATCAGGCACTGGCGCCAGATGAGTGACTTGCGAACCGGGCAGGCCCACAACAGACATTATCGTTCCTTGCTGAAATGCATGCAGAAATATGATCTAGAATATTGCAACATAATGAATAGGAGGCTGTATACATGGGAAATAATACCTTACATTCAGTTTTTGTTGTATTCACAGTATATACATCGTTACATGTATGAATGACAAAGTTTATTTATACCATGATAATAATATGACAAGTCTCATATACCCCAGATCACTGGTACTGTACCTATTCGCTGTAAAGCTTCTGAATGTATATGTGTTCAGAAATAAGCGTTAGTCGAATATGACGTCTGCTATTTACAACTGCTTATAATCTATATGCTTAAAATATCCATTTCCATGACTATAATTTATTTTGTTCCTGCTATATCCAAATGATATTTTATTCTCATCAAGGTTGGCTTTTCAAACTGCAAAGATTAAATCTATATATACAGCCTGCACTTAATTCTTTGCTGCTTCAGTGCTCCCATAATATGAGTAAAATTGCCTTGTGGCAAACACACACACACACACACACACACACACACACACACACATATATATATATATATATATATATATATATATATATATATACCTCACCTTCTCTTCTTAACTGAGACTGAGCTGTCTGAGGCAACTGATAGCAAACTTTTTTCTGTATCCTCCTACTTTCTCTACATTCATTTCAAAGCCAAAGGTGGCTGTTGTGTATATGCATGCAACGACTTATTTTGCTCTTGTGTCCCTGAATTTGATTCATCTGAAGTCTCTGCTCTCTGGTTTCGGCTCACCTGTCATTCTCTGACTACTTTTACCTGTGCTGTTTACTTATCCATTAATTCTGCTACAAAAAATTCTTCGACTGTCTTACTTCTATGATGGAACACATCCTATCTGTTTCTCCTTTCTCTGTAATCTCCATTCTAGGAGATTTCAATGTTCCCCTCGACCTTTGGCTATCCTGCCCTTTCACTAACCACCTGGTGAACAAGACTACATTTTTTGTATCCTTAATGACCTAGTGCAGCTTGTACGGCACCCTACCTGTATTCCTGACCGGCTTGGAGAGAGTTCCAACATATGTGACCTCTTCCTTACAACTAATCCTTCTGGTTACGCTCTTAATCTTTCCTCTCTGTTGGGCTTCACCAATCACAACATTCTTATCTTAACCTATCTATCACTCCAGTATTTCCCGTGGACCCTCCAGAGATAGGTTGGTTGTGGCACTTTCGAGTTGCTGATTGGGAGGCCCTCAGGGGGTATTTCTTTGATCTTCCCTGGAATGATTATTGCTTCCATGCCTGTGATCCATCGAGAGTGCCTTGCACATTATGGAGGTTATTCTCTCCAGCATGGAAGCATACATTCCCTTCTCATATCCTTTGACTAATGCAAGAAAGCCTTGGTTTAATCATGCTTGTTCTAATGCTGTCCACAACAAGGAGAGGGCCTATAAAAGGTACCAGAGCCAACCCACTCCTGAATTACATCTTGTTTATGTTTCTGCCCGGAATCGTGCTAAGTCTGTTCTTCACTCTGATAAAAATAATTTCATCCATACTAAATGCTCTCAATTCTCCAGCTCGAACTCTTCCCACTACTTCTGGCACCTTGCCAAAAACCTTTCTAACAACTTTACCTCATCATCCTTCCCTCCTCTTTTCTACTCTAATGGCTCTGTAGCTATTTCTTCTATTGATAAAGCAAATCTCTTCACTCAGACTTTCTCCTCCAATTCCACGTTAGATGATTCCAGTGCTGTTCTTCCATCACTTCCTCCCTCTGACTTCCTCATGGCTGACATTAGAATTTTTTTTCAGATGATGTATTATCTGCCATCACTGGCCTCAGTACTAACCAGGAATATGGGCCTAATGGAGTACCTCCTCTTGTCCTCAAGAACTGTGCTTCTGTGCTGAAACCCGCCTAGGTAAACTCTTTTGCCTTTGTCTTTCAAATTGTATCTTTCCTTCTTGCTGGAAGTTTGCTCTCATTCACCCAGTCCCAAAGAGTGGTGACCATTCCGAACCCTCTATCGCCCAATTGCTTAAACATCCTATGCCTCAAAAGTTTTCGAGTCTATTATTAACAAAAGAATTTTACAGCATCATTCCTATCATAACCTTCATTCTGATCGTCAGTATGGATTCTGTCAGGGATGCTCTACTAGTGATCTTCTAACCTTCCTTTCAGACTCCTGGTCATCCTCCTTTCAGAACGTTGGTGAAAGCTTTGCCATTGCACTTAACATCCCAAAGGCATTCAGTCGGGTCTGGCATAAGTCTTCAATTTCCAAACTGCCCTTTTACGGTTTCTGTCCTTCTATCTGTGCCTTCATCTATAGCTTCGTTTCTGGTCATTCTATAGCTCCTGTTGTAGACGGCCATTGTCTAGATCTATCAACAGTGGTGTTCCTCAGGGCTCTGTCCTATCACCATCTCTTCCTGATATTCGCAGTG
>NC_137011.1:22809396-22921896 GCF_032717465.1 Coenobita brevimanus | reverse complement strand
GCCCAAGGTACCTGTGTTTGATGACATAAACGCAGGTGTGTAGCCAGAATTCCTCTGTAATCAATCTTCTGCAGTGGAATTCTTCCTAGCTTTTTTCACAACAGCAGTGATGGACTTCATTGTGAAAAAAGTGAATGCATTCAGGGAATTCTGCTGCAACTGGGCTGAAACCTTGCACCTAAGAGATAGGCAAAGATAAAAGAATGGACTGTGACCAATGTTAGCGAGATGTACATCTGGCCAGGATTATGTTGATGCCTCATAAAAGAAGGCACAAAATACATGATTATTGGCTCGTGAATGATATTGCAGCTACCCTGATATTTGGTAAGCATATGCCACTGGACCAGTACCTTGACATCTTCAGGTACCTGCATTTCTCCACCAGTATGGGCCCACATCTTAACAATAGGCTATGGAAGATTTGCTCGATACTGAAAATAGCAAAGGAACAATTTTTATCCTTTTTCAGGCCATTCCAGCAGGTTTTTATCAACGAGTCGCTTGTTCTGTTCAGGGGACATCCTGCCTTCATTTAGTACATTTCCTCAAGAAGACATCGTTTCAGAATGAAGTTTTTTGTTTTGAGTGAGTGCAAAACTGGGTACATGTCAGATTTTATTGTGTAAACAACGAGTGATGTGGTGTTGTTGAAGGAGGATCTCCATGACTTCTCTGGCTCAGTTGTCAAGAAGCTGGTGGACAGGAACTTCAGTGGCAACCATATCCTGTTCACTGATAATTATTACACAGCATCAAGTCTTGCAAAGTACTTGCAAGAACGCAAAATTGGATCGTGTGGCACTGTCCGTGCAAAGAGGAAGCATTGGCCATCCTTTCCCAAGAGCACCATGAAGGGGGAGTGAAGGACCTTGAAATCAAGTAAACTCCTTGCAATTCACTGGCATGAGAAGAGAAAGGTAAATGTCTTCTCTACAGTCCATGAAGGTAACTTGACTGACACAGGCAAGGTTGATAGGAGAACAAGGCAGTCAGTCTTTAAGTCTGATGCTGTTATTAACTATAACTTGAACATGCAACTCGTCAATAAATCTGATATGCAGATCAGCACCACCAACTGCCTGAGGAGGTGCTGTAAGTGATATAAGAAAGAATTCTTACATGTACTGGACATTTGTGTACTGAATGCCTTCATTCTGTACAAGGAAGTTACACAGACCAGCATATCCCTCAGACAGTATGAGAAGGATTTATTTTACGGCCTTCTGGAGATATGGCCAAATAATGCCTTCTGTGAAACAGAGGCACAGTGTGCAGCAACTAACTGACTGGCTGCAGTCCAGGGACTACCTCAGTAGGCATTACATGGAAGCGCTGCTCCCAACACCTGCAGCACAGAAGCCTTCTGGCGTTGCTATGTTTGTGCCAATTCATTTCTCCAACCACGGCAATGCTGTATGATGCGGTGGTGGTGTGTTGAATGCGAGATGGCACTGTGCACTAAGTGTTTGTCCAATTTTCACTCAAAGATCAAGTAGTAGAAGTCTGGGTTACATGCATAAGTTAGTGTTAGTTCTTTGCATTCTGGTATGTTGTTTTTTGTGTAATTAGAAAAAATGATTTTACTGTTCTGTCTCTATTTATGTGAGTAATGGAAGCGAAAGTTTGTTTCTTGATAAACCCTCTTACACACGCGTAAGTTTTGTAAGTTTTGCCGACACATGATTTTACTCCACTTCCCTCCATGCCAGCTGAAAACTTGTTGCGAAAAATTATTAAAGGTTCTGGTAAACAAATCGGGCCCCCTCTCTGGGCACCAAAATGTGAAAAATATTTAATGTATACAAGTCGTGACAGAAATAAATGGAGAGAAATTGTGAATGAATAAGTGATCATGCAGCCCTGAGGGAATATTCTCCCGCATTTGGTCTGATCAGCTATTTCAGGTCAGGTGCGGGTAAGGGGATGAGTCTGTTATGATGTGGCAGGGGTAAACCAGCTCTGCTGTTGGGCCTTGCTGCAGATGTCATTGATTGCATTGCGCAGTTGACCTCTGTGCGGTGTGGTTCGGTGAGGATCTGTCCGTTCTCCCCTTTGGGGCTAAGATGCAAATGAATGTGTTTAAATGGATGAGTAAATGGGGAGTGTGTCGTCCTGTCTCGGCTACCTCCCTTTCCTTGGGGGAAGCAGCCTAGGTATATAGATAGATAGATACAAGTCGGCATCCCTGTCGGGGTACCTTTATGTAAGAAATTTCTGGTATTTACTAATAAACAACTCGTTGGTCATTACTCTTCCCTAAAGTTGTTCTTAAGTAAATTCAAACAAGTCTCATAGGGTTAGGTGAATCGTAACTTAACCTTAAGTCACCTACAATAACTATTTCTCTTCTATCTCTTAGCTAATCCCCCCTTGAATTGGCCAATTCGTAAAGGTTACTTAGCTAGTGAAGAGGGAGTGTCAGACAACCGATGACAATGGGGCTGCTTTGTGTAATTGCTTGAGTAATCAAGGGTCCTTAACCCGCGGCGTCCCATCGACGTACTTCCACGTCCTCACGTTATGTCACTGCCAATCCCATTGACGTACTTCAACGTCCTGCAATTGCAAGGTTCATAATTTCCACAATTTTCAAAATTCGCGCGAGATTTTCGATTCGCCCACGTACCCAAGCCTCCCCTACCTGCCACCAGGCGGGCAGCGTCCCAGACCCTGCATGACCTGCGCTCTCCCTTGTCTCAGTCACTCACCTGTTAGCAGTGACCCAGGTCAGACATGGCGCGTAAAGGTCTCTCAGACGACGAAATACAATCTGCCCTGGATGCCTTCACTGAAATAGTGATTCTCCACTTAATGATGATGTGGTGGATCGAGATTATGTGCAGCCTGAGGAGGAAATAACAAGCAGTGATGAGGAGGTCCCTTCACCCCGGAAAAAGCGGTATGTCACGTATCGTAAGGCAAGGGAAGGCCAGCCTGCACCCAAAACACCTGCATGGACCTCTCTCCATCCCCTAGAGAGAGATTCTGATGAGGACGAGGATGAGGATGATGACAATGACGGCGGCTTAGGACGTGATGTTGCCTCGTGGTTGGGACGGAAAAAATCTCACCCCGAGGATCAGAAGGTGGGGCGAGAAGGCAAATAAAGTATGGCCTAGTGTTTTGTCTGGGGAAGGCGAAAGTGGTGTGGTGGGAGTGCGGGGTGAAAGGGAAAGTGGTGTGGGGGAGGCAGCACGAGCACGTGGTGCACAGAGGCCTAGGGGAGAGGAGGTAGAGTCACTCCCCAGCACGTCTTTCGCCATACAATATTCCCAAACTTCCTCCACACAGCCCCAGGATGTGGGGAAAGGAAGGAAAGGGAAGGGAAAGGGTAAAGGAAAAGGGAGAGCGAAGAGAAGTGCGAGTGATGAAAGGCGCCGCTCTCCACCTCCCCCACCACCACCAATGTTGCGTTGTGCCTTCAGCCATGTTTCAGAGAGTACCATAACTTCCTACACTACTGAAACTGTGTGGGATGGCGATATGACGCTCAGTATAATGGTAAGGCAAGTCAGTATGTGCTAAGTCTTATATAAACTTGAAACGGGTGTAATGTTTGCAGGGAAGTAATGTATAAGTTGAGAAATAGTGTAAGTTGAACGAAGTGATATGAAAACTACACCCACTGTATAAATCTGCGAAAATATGACGCTCAGGATATCACTCTGGTCAGTAAATATGTGATAGCAAGAATATAAAGTGGAAACGGGTGTAATGTTAGCATGAATAAAACGTATAAGTTGAAAAATAGTGTAAGTTGTAATAATTGATGTCACGAGTACACCCACTGTGTAAATCTGCAAAAATATTACGCTCAGTAGAACATTCTGGTCAGTAAGTATGTGATAGGAATTATATAAAGTGGAATTTGTTGTAATGTTAGTAGTAAGGTAATTTATAAGTTGAATACTAGTGTAAGATGAAACAAATGATATCGCGATAACATTCACTCTGTAAGTACGCGCTAATATGACGCTCAGTTGAATCGTAAGGTCTGAAATTATTTGATATCAATTATATCAAGTGTAAACATGTGCAATGTTAGTGGAGAATTATTATATAAGTACAAAAATAGGTTGTAAGTTGAAATAGTAGTCATAGCGACTTCACCGTGTGTGTTATTATGCGCTATTATTACGCTAAATATTTATGTAAGGCCTGAAATTATCTCAAAACAGTTCTATAAAGTTGAAAAGTGTATAATGTTATTAGGAAAGTGTTATGTAAGTAGAAAAAACACAATACGAGTTGAAACAACAGTCACAGCGAGTTCACTCACTACGTAAATAAGCGCTAACATTACGCTAAATGTTATCGAAAGGCCTGTGAATACGTAAAAACAGTTCAATAATATGTAAAATGGTATAATGTTATTGTAGAAGTATTATGTAAGTAAAAAAAAATGATATGTATCATGATTTTCGAATGTTAGCGATTCATCATGAACAGTCTGCTCAATTTTGCTCGTTTCGCACGATGGTACAATGTTTATTTCAGCTCTATTTTTGTATAAAATCCAATTTACTCTTTTATCACATGTTTTTATATTTGTAATAAATACATATCTACTTACTTTCATTGGTTTCCCAGACTTATAATACCATAGAAAACGTTAGAGGCTCAGACCACCTACAGAGAACACAGTGCCAGGTGTGACCAAGGCATACCTGTTTAGGGCAATTATGGACCCCGGGGAACAATTTCTTTGTGACTGACCATTGTTTCTGACCAAAAGCGAAAGTTTTAACAAAAAAAATTTGGGTCCAAAAATGGTTGGGATTGGGGGGTACCATTGGTGAGAAAGTGGTTGGGACGGGGAGTGTTAAGGAGCTTATGTACAACCGTGCTAGCTTGGCTATGACTACGAGCAGAGTGCCGTGTGTGGCAGGCTCTACCTCCATCATAGAATGGTAGGTTACCAAGTATTAATTAATTACAGTACTAAATACATTAGATTACATCATGGTATGTACAGGGTGAATCTAACAAATTAATCTTAGTTTTAATTAAACTAAAGTTAAACCAAATATTCCCTTTAACTATGTAAATATCTTAACTCCACATCTGCTTTAAACGAAGCTCTTTCCATCCTCGCCACGTCATCTAATGCGCAGACGCAGTTTAGGTCAGTGGAAAATTCCACATAATTACATTTATTTACAATATAGAGTTGTCCACGAGGGTTAAACGCAGTAGCATTTAATTAAACAATAGCAAGAATTATTAAAGAGAACGTAATTTCTGGGTTATAAAAACCGCTTGAACAATTAACAACTGTCTCTAGTTTCCCTCTGCTTTTAACCAGGGATGACTCGTACAAAACGTAGAGAGCGCAACCATTCTGGGGGAAAAATATTTCCCACACACGTATTCTCGCCTTATTTTCGCCACCCAAACCTCTATATATTGCCATGAATCCTACAGTCTTATTCGCCGATGTTTGTTCTAGCCGATAAGTGGAAAAAAAAAATACAGAAAAATACGAATAAAAGTACATTAGGCCACCGTGAATAAACATTTCTGAACGTCAATCTCACTTCCCAACATCCTAGTTCGAATGTTTTCCATCATACAGAAAAATGTTATAAGAAGTTTTGATAGAGAATTTCATCAGCTTTCTAATGGAAAAGTTCGGTTGTGATAAGATTTATAGTTTTGGAGAAAATAGCCAAAACTGAAAGCCATTTTTTGAAAAAAAAAAAAAAAAAAAAGATTTTTGTGCAACTAGCTCTGCAGCAAAAGTTTCCTCGCAAAGATTATGTTTTTATTTTATAATCTTCTGTAGAATTTCATGAGCTTTCTCATGGCTCTCGCCGTTTTTTGATAACCCTCATAGTTTCCGAGTAAATCACAAAAAATTAGTGGGTACTCACGGCCATGCTGCACTTTCGTCACATGCGCACAATAACCTTTGTATTCCCGCCTACGTAACAACAACTTTTCATCAGAGATATTACATTGTTATGTCCTATACATAAGTAGAATTCACTGATCTTTTTCATGGTTCTTACAGGAAATCAATAAATCCAATAGTTTTCAAGTAAATGGACGACAAATGTAGAATACTCTTTCTCACCTGCGAGATAAATACACTCCCTTTCCCTGCCTCACCCACATGTACATATTTTCGCTCATTAGGTTTTATTATTTTCTTTTCTTAATCAAAGTATACCCTTAAAATATCATAAGCTTTTTGATAGTGCTTTCAGAAACTGGACATGACCACCAGTCTTTTTGCTAGGTAGTGATTCTGAAGCTGAACTTTCTTCCATCTCATATGTGTATATGTAAAAGAACAATACTTATTTGTGTATAAAATATAGGTCAATAAACAAATCAACAAAATATGGATAACTCACTTCCTCCAGAGGTGTTGAGATGTTGGCAGGACCTTGAAGGGTTTGAAGACAAGGATTTATGTAGTGTGTGTGTGTGTGTGTGTGTGTGTGTGTGTGTGTGTGTGTGTGGCGAATTTTGTTCTCTCCTCCTTGCACTACATTTGCCTAACACATGCGATGCACACAATATATTTCTCTACGAACATTCACTGCACGACCTACGTATATACTGTGCAGTATGTGTGTGGCATATTTCTTGTCTCTGATCCTTGTGCTAGACTTTCGCTAAGTCAGTCAATGCACACAATATTTCTCAGTGAACACTCGCTGCAATATTTTATTCATATGTTCCACACCAGACCATGCGCAATATAGCACTATCTGAGATTGGTACTACACCTTTTCACTGAAGTCTGTGATTGTGTGGCATATTTGTTGTCTCTGATACTTGTGCTAGGTTTGAGCTAAGTCAGTCAATGCACGCAATATTTCTCAATGAACACTCGCTTCACTATTTTATATGTATATTTCACACTAAACCATATGTAATATAGAACACTATCATATGATTCCATACCCAACCTCCTCTATTATTCCCTTCCTGACTCTATGGCGTACATGACCGCTTGTTTCCTTAGTGACTATGGCATACCTCTATGGTGTACATAACACCTGCTATGGTAGGTCAGTTATTTCACTAACTCAGGCACTATATGTTTTATAAAATATAGGTACTGGCTTCACTATAAAGGTAAAATACATCATTTACGGGCAGGGTGAAGCAGAGTTGAAATCCCATTATAATAAACCACACTCCTGTCTCTAGGCCTAACAGCTGACAGTGGGCCCCAATGCTTTACACACAAAATATCTATGTTCCATAGACACAATCACATCATAAACACTGTACAATCACAATATTTCAATAATGGCTTCTGCCTCGGGTGGGAAGGGGAAAAAGGCGGATTTAAAGGGATGACTGACAGCAGCGCTACCCTTCAGCCTGGCTGGTCATGAGATACTGAAGTTTTTCTGCTGCGCATTGTCTCATCAGAGCAGTCACAGTGTTGCCAAGTGTTTCCCTTGGAAGGGTGATGCACCTTCTAGAATGCACCAAAATTTGATGCAAATCAGCTGAAAATTTTCCTTTTGATGGTTTTTTTTTTCTGCTTAACAACGTGTTTCGCGTCTACCTGTGTTTATATGCTAAACCACAAAGAGCGCGATTTGCGTCAACGTGCCTCGGAGGGTTAGAGTAAATGATTTTACTGCTCTGTGTATATTTATGTGAATAATGGAAGCAGAAAGTTTGTTTTTTGATAAAGTCATTGCCTTATTTTACATTGAAAATATTTGTTTATACATGTTTGGTATGATGAAAAAGTACAAATCACAGGAAAGAAAAAGTCATAATGGTAAGTATTTCTGATTATGGAGAGTACCAACTGTACTTTGTTCACAATTTTTTTTTTTTTGGTTTCTTGTAGTAGTACCTGTAGTGGAAGTTGTAGCAGTAGTATGTGTAGTAGGTGTGGTAGTAATAGTAGTAGTTGTGGCTGTGGTAGTTGTAGTAATAGTAGTAGTTGTAGTAGTTGTTGTAGTAGTGGTAGTTGTAGTGTTAGTAGTAGTTGTAGCAGTGGTAATTGTAGTAGTAGTGCTACTAGTAATAATGGTATTATTTGTAGTAGTTTTAATACCCAGACTTCTAGTTGCGCAGCGGTGCCTGAATCGAGCGACAATGCAAGCCAAACATACGTCTCCATGTGTGTGAGAGAGAGAGAGAGAGAGAGAGGAGTGCAAGAGGGTCTGTCTGTCTGTGTGTCTACAAGGCAGGGTGGTCATGGTGAGGCAAGCAGGCAGCATGCCTCATGGTCGTTGCTATGGTTACCGGCCTTCCAGCGCCAAGTACGACCGATATTGAAACATTTTCATGTATATAGCGTTTGTGGTGGATTTTGGCCTTCTGGAAGTGTTATCAATGTGTTACTATTGTGGAGGGCTAGTCTAAGCCTTAGTTATGTCATCGAACCTCTGCCACGCATACAGGCACTGGTAAAAAAAGAAAAAAAAACAATGCGCTTATTCCCCACTCACTCATTCTCCCTACACATATTTCACGGGCCATCTGATGAAATCAGCTTGAAATCAAAGGATTGCTGAGTATTATGACACCTTGCTTTTTATATCTGGTTAAGTATTAACTGTGATATGAATGTTTAAACACAGACGATTTTCATGACTTCTCACGGGAATGCGCGGCTGTGGGAAGTGTTCACGGAAACATCTGCTAAACGGGATAAGTTAACTACTATAATGTGAGGTTTTCCTTACACCAAGTAAAACTGTATGATTTTTACAATTAGAGAATACGAGACGACTACTTTAGAGACTGATTTTCCAGTATATTTCAATACAATCCTCCCTCTTATCTTTGATATGTACCAAAAGCTTCTTGTGTAGTTACCCAGTATTCCTTTCTTGGAGTAATTTATCAGTGTTTTTACATGCTAAATCAAGAGTAACATCGTTTGTCTTTAAGGATCCTTACATACAACTCTAATGCAATCTTAGGATTTATGTTAATAATTGCTGTCTGTGGTGACTATTTTCCTTATGTAGCTCTACACTCCCTATAGATTTAGTAAATCCTCGTCATGCATCTCCTTTCATAAAACTGTTCTTCCTATTCAGCCCTACGTTGATTACAAAATAATTGCTTATCATAGTTTATGGTTGCTTACTATCATATATCAGGTTCCCCCACTTAATAGTACAAATAAGGAGCTTTCATTGATGACGTCAAGATGTAAACAAACTCCGAGGTGTGGGCAACAGAGACAAGTGGCGGGATATGGTGCTTGTTAATAACATCCTATGAATTTTGTGTGGATAGTATGTTGAAAAAAATGCAAAATACTTAGTGTACATTGTTTCAGACCAGCTACGTATTATGTTCATCTTGTAAGTTTAAGTCCACCTATTTGGTACACCTTCGCAACCACAGCACAAGCTCTGTTGTAAATTTTCATACTTCAGCCTTCTCCACATCATTATACTCCTTGTCACTAACATGTCTCACCTTTATTGTTATCAATGCTTTGTCCTGGTGATTCAACTTTATCTAGTAAGTTTGACGAATATCTCTTGGGACCATAACGTCGTATTTCAGTGAAACATCATAATCTGTAATTCTGTCATACGTTGTCTGTTTTATAAATAACCGGCTCCAGAGTAAGTCTTGTAATGCTAACAAACAGCGTTTGGATTTCAATTCTGATGAACTTCACAAAGCAATAGGGCCTTTATTCTTCAGTCAAGTGCAATCGCTAATTCTTTATTGTTTTTCACTAACCTAACCTAACCTACCCTAACCTATCATTAATTTAACCCAACCTAATCTGACCTGAACCAAACCTAACAATGCAATCCTAACCTCGTCTCATCTCACCTACTTAACCTAATTCTAACATCACATTAACCAATATAACCAGATCTACCGTAACCTAAATCTACACGTATCTTAAACTAATTAGTCTAATCTAGTTCATCCCGATAAACAGCAATATAAAAACAGGATCTTTTGCATACTATGAAAACATAATCATCCCCAAAGCAGGGTAGTGCATTTATTTCCTTTCCATTTTTTTTTTTTTTTTAGAATGTTATTTTATTTTAGTTTTGTTAGGTATTTTGCTGTAGCCTGACAGCTTACTTCCCAATCAAACTGGGAAGAATCCAGTTTCTGTCCAACGAATCATCCATTGTTCACACACATGACGAAAACGAGCTGTCAATGTTTTGCCTACACCTATGCGACTGGTGATGGCATTTGTTTACTAAAGTGAACTTTCCCATATGGAAAAGTTGTGCTACATCACTGACTTAAAGGAGTGCCGGTACAATAATACAATGCTCTTATAACTGATTTAGAAAACAAAAATGATGAATAAAAAAGTATCACAAACATAAATGAGGAAGGATAGTCACTTTGTAAGCAAGGGGATTGTTCTGAAAAAAAAAAAAAAAAAAAAAAAAAACGGAGAATCGTGACAGACTACAGGCAGTTTCCATGCTAGAGAAAACAACAAAGTTCTCCTTGCTCCCAGTAAGTTTCGTATAAAATTGTTACGTCCCCGTCCCACACTGCCACAGGCTCCAACAATAGTAATTCAGTATAGGGAGGAGATTGTCCAGTGAGCTGTTCTTCTTTTGGTCGGCCTTTCGGTGTGCAGCAACAAGATCAGCTCAGGCGTTGTAAATAAACAGTGGCTTCTAAAGTTCGTTGTCTTTGTTTTCCAAATAATTACACTTAATGCATGCCAACTACAATCACTGTTTTCACAAGTACCAGAGTTACACGATCTTCATTTACTGCACTGACAGTGAACTTAACCTAGACTGAACTGAAACGAAACTGACTCCCTAAGGCTCTTCCACCTCCACATATAGCCTTGCATTACACTCGCAGCTTCCAGTTTCCTCTAGCACCTACAGTTACCAAATCAGAGACAGCCAAAACACCCCAGAGTTTTCTTACACTGCAAAACACCCAAAAATATTTAGCAATGAAAGTGAGATTAAAGTACATAATTTAACAATCAAATAAAACATTATAGAGAAAAAGAGCACAAACATTTATGTACTACTTACAAAATAACTCTGCTGACAGTAACAGTCCAACTGATAAATCTCACATGTACCTGAAAAATACGAGAAATACTAAGAACCTTCCAGTACTTAATATTTAGCAATTCCCGCTGCTCAACACTACCCCCACCCTAGTCCTACCTCATCCTGACAAAACTTTACAGTACTTACAGACTAGCTATATATTGCCAGACGCCTTAATCCCGTAAGGGGTGGCCACAAACAAATCGACTCCATGTCGCTCTGTCCTGCCACCATTAAACTGCCCTGCTCCCAGCTCACACCCCACTTTCTCATAAACCTCTCCACTCCATCCCTCCATCTCATCCTTGGCCTCCCCCTCCCTCTCCCCCTCTCCACCTCACTCACATACACTCTTCTCGTAAGTCTTTCACTCTCCATCCTCTCCACATGGCCAACCCACATCAGTGTGTTTCTCCTAATGCTTCCTATCACATCCACATCCACACCACAACGCCCTTTCATTTGCTCACATGTCAGTCTGTCTCTCCATGTGACTCCACATGCTCCTCTCAAATAATTCATTTCCACTGTTCTAACTCTTGACTTCTGTCCCTTCAATAAGGGCCAAGCTTCACTTCCATACGTTAGAGTTGGTATCACAATACTGTAATTTAGTGGCTTTTTCACTTCCATATTCTTTTTCCTGTTTCTTATCACAGCTTTCAAGGAACCAGCAACTTTCTTCCTTGCTGTACCCTTTCAAGCACTTCATACCCTAAACTTCCAAACTTACTCATCACACTACCCAAGTACTTAAACTCACTCACATTTTCCATTTCCTCCTCATCCAACCTCACTGTACAATCACTGATTTCACTTCTCTCGAAGATCATAACTTTACTTTTCCCCACATTCACCTTTAGATTGCATTTCTTACACACTATCCTAAACTCATCCACAAATCTTTGCAGCTCCCTTTCGTCTTCACTTAACAACACAGTATCATCTGCAAACAACAGCACAGGGAGTTTCCAAACACTGCCCTCTCTCACTAGGGCTGCTCCAACATCCACTGCCCTACCTTGTATCTCTTTTATAACCCTATCCATATGTAGATTTAACAACCATGGAGACATGACACATTCTTGTTTCAATCCAACCTTCAAATAGAAGAATGCATTCAGTCCACTATCTACATGCACTGCAGCCTTAGCAACCTCATTCATACTCTTCACGGCATTCAACAACTTCCCATCTACTCCATATACAGTATTCTTAATACTTTCCACAATTCTTTGTCTATCCACTCTGTCATATGCTTCTCTCCAAATCCATGAAGGCTGCATACAACTTCTTTCCCTTCTATAGAAACTTTTCCACTAAAGATGTAAGAATGAATATCTGATCTACACAACCTCTTTCCTTCCTAAAACCTCCTTATTCTTCTCCAACTACTTCCTCTGTTATTACCCTAACTCTGTCCTTTAGTATCCTACCATAAAGTTTTCCTATAACACTAAGAACACCAATGCCCCTATGATTACCACACTCTTCTCTTTCCCCTTTTCCTTTACTCAGGGGAATAATTATACCTGACTCCCAATTCTCCGGGACTCTACCTTCCTCCCAGGCCAATCTGCACACCTTCCACATCCATTCTACTACTGTATCTCCCCCATGCTTCGACATTTCACCACACATTCCATCAATTCCTGAGGTTTTCCCCATTTTAGTTTTTTTCATTGCTTCCACAACTTCCGTCCTACTGATTTCTTCCTCTCTTCTCACATGTTCCTTCTCCCAGCCATTCCCTAGCCACTTATACTCGCATTACTTTCATTCTCTATGTTCAACAGTTCATTAAAGTGTTCTCTCCATCTGCTTACTTTTTCTCCCTTCTCTACTAGTAATCTACCATTTTTATCCTTCACTCCCCAACTAACTTCTTTGGCACCTTGTCTAACTCTCTTTATCTATTTCCAGAACATTTTCTTACATTCCCTTCATTATACACTCAAATTCCTTCCAAAATCCTTATCCACTCTCTTTTTACTCTCTCTTACTTATCTTATCACCTCTTTCCTCCTGTCTACAAATAACTTTCTCTTCCGTCTCTCAAATTCTTCGACTCCTGTTTCTCATCCACTCACGATATGCTTTCTTCTTTTGGCCACAGCCTCTCTCACCTCTTCATTCCACCCTGCTGTCCCCTGCACCCCCTTTCGTCTTCTCTTCACCCCATACACCACCTCACATGCTGCACAGATTTCTTCCATGAATATCCTGCATACACCTTCCACGTCTGCCCCAGTCCATATTTACCCAATTGCTCCTCCACTTCCCTCTTATATTCTGCCATTTTTCCATCCTCTTGTATCATTTCCACCCTCCTTGTATGAAGTACTTCCTCCTGTCCTTCCCTTCTTCTATTTCCCCATTTTGCTTGGACTTTGATTCTGATCACCACCAAATGGTTGTCAATAAGTCCACGCCCTCAACCTCTATATACTCATGCATCCATTGCACACCTTCTCATCTTTTCATCCACACACATAATCAATCATTGCCTTCCGTTCATTCAGTTCACCACCCACCCTTCTCATCACTCGCCACATATACCTGTGGACCATTTTGTGCCTGAAGAGGGTATTGGCTATCACCAACCCCCTGCTGGTACAAATGTCCACTAAAGCACTGCCATTCTCATCCATCTCTGCAGGCACACCCCACTCACCAGTTACTCCATCCACCTTCACTTTCTCTACTTTTCCATTCATATCCCCAGTCAAGAACACTCATTCCTTTCAAATTTTCCATGCACAATTCCACATTTGTCCAGAACTTACATATATAACCCTTAATTCAAACTAAACATTTAATTATACAAAAAATAATCCTTCTACTTCTCACCTCTTCTCCTATGCTGCTTCTGATGACGTCCCTGCTCCTCCACTCAGTCCACTTCCCTGGAATGACTTGGTCCTCTACTAGATTCACTTCCTCCTTCAGGAAACTGTCAGCATCCTCTTGTACTTCTGCTCCTTGGTCCTCTTTAACATTCTCGGCTGCGGGAGAGCACAATTCCTTGGAGACGATACAGCTGTACTGTCCTGGCCCATGAGTGTGCCAGAGACAATTCACATGTACCTGATTTGGACGAGTCTTCCTGTCTCCCCAGATCCAGTACGTTATGTCTGATAGGTGGTCCAACACAGTGTTAAGCCCATTCCACGGGCTCTGCAGCTTCGGTGACCGTCCCTTTTATCACTGAGGATTGTATAACCAAACTTTGTCACCATCCTTGAAGCTCACCTCATTTGCCTTGGCATCATACTCTTACTTCATCACTTTGAAAACTTTAGAGCTTCTCGCACTTGATGATGTACCTCAGCCAGTCTTTCCTGAAGATGCTTCGCATTGCTGGAGGTGTCTGTTGACAGCTCTTCACCAGGTGGTCTTCCCTTTAAAAGATCAATGGGTTAATGTACCTCGTGGCCCAGCATTAGCTTTGCAGAGGTGTGGCCGGCAGACTCGTGGGATGCAGACCATTATGCCATCAGCAAAGCAGGCAAATTCTGGTCCCAATCCATTTGTCCTGTGTAATACTTGGACAGTTCTTGTCCCAGGGTCCAGTTGAATTTCTCCACCATCCCATCTGATGGTGGCGTTGGGCTGTCCTTGTCCTCTTGATCCCCAGTAACTTGCAAAACTGACAGAACACAGAAGACTCAAAGTTTCTACCTTGATCTGAATGTAGCTCTTGTGGCATCCCAAAACGATGGAAAAACTGGTCAACCAACACCTGAGCAACAGTCGCAGCCTCTTGATTGGGGATGGCATTGGCTTCTGGCCACTTAATGAAGAAGTCCATGGCGACACATATATATCGGTTTTCCCTTTCAGTGAGTGGTAGAGGTCCAGCAATATCCACCCCGAACCTTTCCATAAGTGCACCCAGCTGGTACAGCTGAAGAGGGGCACATCCAAGTTTCTTGGGTCCCTTCTAGGCACAGCATACATCACAGGGCCGACGTCACTCTTTAACATCCTGACACACGCCAGCCCAGTAGAACCTCTGAACACAGCTGACTTAGAGTGTTCTTCACTCCCAGGTGCCCACTAGTGATCTGGTTGAGACTCATCCAAGATCTCGAACCTCATTTTCATCGGAACCACTGATTGCCAATACTTGCTAAGGCCACTGGGTGTTTCCTACTGACTCTACAATAGTCCACTGTTCAAACAAAGAAGGTCCCACTGCTCTTAGTCACAGGCCTGATACTGGAAACCTGTTTCCCAGATGGTCACACTGTACTCTGCTGCAGCCACTCTAGCACTGCTTGTAAATCTGATCCTCAACCTGCATCTTCTTCAGATCATCAACTGACACTGTCTCTGTCACCGCAGTACTGTAGCATTCCTCTCTGTGCTCTTCTTTTTTACTACATTGCAGGCACTCTGGGTCACATGGCTGACGATTCAGACTATCAGCATTGTCATGTACCCTCGCAGGACAGTGCTGCATCTCATAGTTGTGCTGATCAAGCTCCCCAAGCCAACATGGCAGTTGTCCTTCTGGATTCTTTAACATCCTCAGCAACTTGAGTGCCATGTGGTCTGTCCTGATGATGAAGGACCCATGCAAGTAGTGATTAACCCGCCCTGTCCCGGAAACGTGAATTCACGTCCTCACATGATGTGGGCTCATATCCCGGAGACGTAAATTAACGCGGCAACATTGCAAGGTCCCTAATTTGCACAATTTTCAATTTAATTTGAAAGATGAAGTTAGTGAATGTACAGCGAGGTTGGATGGTGAGGAATTGGAAAATGTGAGTACATTTAAGTACTTGGGTAGTGTGATGAGTAAGGATGGAGGTTTGGAGAGTGAAGTGCTTGAAAGGGTACATCTGGGAAGAAAGGTTGCTGGTTCTTTGAAAGCAGTGATAAGAAACAGGGAAGTGAGCATGGAAATGAAAAAGTTACTACATGACAGTATTGATACCAACTCTAACGTACGGAAGTGAAGCTTGGACACTGTTGGAAGGACACAAGTCAAGAGTGAGAGCAGTGGAAATGAGTTATTTAAGAGGAGCCTGTGGAGTCACGTGGAGAGACAGGCTGACGAATGAGGATATAAAGGAGCGTTGTGGTGTTGATGTGGATGTGATAGGAAGCGTTATGAGGAACACACTGAGGTGGTTTGGCCATGTGGAGAGGATGGAGGGTGAAAGACTCACGAAGAGAGTGTATGTGAGTGAGGTGGAGGGGGGAAGAGGGAGGGGGAGGCCGAGGATGAGATGGAGGGATGGGGTGGAGAGGTATATGAGAGAGGGGGGTGTGAGTTGGGAGCAGGGCAGTGAAATGGCGGGGGACAGGGCGACTTGGAGGCGATTTGTTTGTGGCCACCCCAAACGGGATTCAGGCGTCTGGCAATAGATAGATAGATAGATTTGCACAATTTTCAATTATCGCGAGTGATTTTTGGCACGTATACACGGGACACCTTCCTCTACAAGATGTCAGGCAGGGACAATGCCTTACCCAGCATGACCTCTTCCCCCCCCCCCTGCATGCCCTTTTCTCAGCAATTCACCTGTTATCAGTGACCTGGCCAGTAAAGCCATGTCATGCCATGGTACGAAATTCAGGGCCAGAGTGATTCCCCAATCGATGACAACGTGGAGGACAAACATTAGAGGAAGAAACAGTCAAAAATGATGATCAGGTAATGTGGCAAAAAAAGGTCAGGAATGGTGATGAGTTAGTGAGTGAAACAATGCTTATAATGCCTATATTACCGTTTGAAAACCAATATACTCTCGTACTACATATAAATTCGTACGAAATAGATAAATAAATACCGTTTATGAGTGGTGTGGAATAGTTATCCTCCCATAGAACTCGTTTTCTTTGCAGCCAGCCTGATAGAAAACCCTGTAAGGTAAGGAGGTACTCCTACCTGGATCGAGTATTTTAAACCTCAGGTGAGCGATTTCTCTATGAATTTTCGATGTTTCTCATCAAAAGCGGATGTTTGAGCCAAAAAAGAAAAAGGTTCAAAAATGTTGGGACTGGGGCGTACCACTGCCCAGAAAACGTCGGGATGGGGGGGGGGGTTAAAGAAATCAAGGCTCTTCATCACTGCCAAGAGTTTCTTCCAGGTGTTACAGTAGTTGCACCCTGGTGGGCTGGGGTTCTTGCTGTAATAAGCCACCACATGCTCATTTTCATCCTTTTTCTGCAGCAGAACTCCACCAATACCTTGGTCTCTAGTGTCCGAATCCAGGATGAATGGCTAACTCTGACCTGGGTACGGCAACACTGGAGAGTTCGTCAATGCATGCTTGAGTTCACTGAAGGCCTTCTGATTCACTGCCGGCCTCATAAACTTCTGCCTCTTCCCCAGCAACTTGTGCAGAGGTGCAACTATTGTTGCAAAGTCCTTGACAAAACGCCGATAGTAGGTGCACAAGCCAAGGAAATCCATGGTTCCTACACACAAGTTGGAATTGCCCAATTTTCCACAGCTGCCACCTTCTCCAGGTCAGTGCAGATGCTGCTGACACGTACAATGTGTCCCAGGTACTTCACTTCCTTCTGGAACAGGTAGTACTTCTTGGGGTTCAGCTTGAAGTGCACTGTTCGAATCCTGTTAAGCACCTCTGCCAGCCTCTCCAATTCCTGTCCAAAATCCAACCAAACACAATTACATCATCCAGATAGATGAGAACTGTCTGCTAGTGCAGGCCTTCCAGTATACAATCCATGAGACACTCAAAAATAGGTGAGGCACTGCATAGGCCAAATGGCATCTTTTTAAACTGCCATAAACCTTGCACATAAGAAAAGACTGTTTTCTCCTTGTTCTTCTCTATAACATTGACCTGATGATAACGTGCCTTCATGTCTAGGGTGAAGAACCACTTGGCACCTGACAAAGCATCCAGGATGTCATCAGTTCTGGCAAGATATCGATAATCTACACAACACCTTACTGAGTCATCCCTTTCTTTACTAGGACCATTGCCGATGCCCAAAGACTGTTGGACTTTTCTATCACTCCTTGGCTCTGGAGACACTCCATCACATCCATTTCTTGCTGTTGGTCTGGCGCCATCTTCCACGCTGACTGTTTAACCCCTTCACCCTGGGCACAGGGCTCTGCTGCATCCCCCCTTCCCAGCCTGGGATAATCACCGATTTTTTTGTTAAAAAAAAAAAAAAAAAAAATTAACCTTGAGTCAAAAACTAAACAGATGAAAGTACAAACCTCTGGTTATGCGATGACATTATCAGTATATTATATATATCAATAAATATATATATACACACACACACACACTATTTTCTAAGATATCTTACTGACTGCGTCAGGAAAAGTGATGGTGGAGGGTAGCAGAGGGGAGGAAGTCACCACCATATTGACACGTATACACCCGCAAAACACCAGTGTTTTTTCACATTATTATTACTTATATATATATATATATATATATATATATATATATATATATATATATATATATATATATATATATACATATATATATATATTGTTACGGAACAGAGAGAGATAATGAACACTTCAAGTGAGAATACTAAAATCACTACTGTCCCGCAAATTTCCAGGTTCAATACAAAATAGTTAGGTAAAATTACAAGTTAAAGTTTAATGCTCAAACTAACAACTAAACATTCAGGACTCATGAGGATAATGTAATGGCAAAAAACAGGTTAAAAATATGGTTAACTGCAATAGCCTCTATTAACACGAAATTAGCAAGAGTAAATTTATCTAAGTCAGCCCTGATAAAATGAGAAAACTGGATAATGCTCAGTTAATGCAAGATATATTATTACAGATACAAAATATTATTAACAATGGCTGACATCAAAAAATCCACATGAATCACAAAAACCTCACCAGGCCTACGAATTAACACCTTATGCTATACAGTACAAGAAAAAAAATGTAATAACACTTATCCTCAAATTACACAGCAGCTAGATGGTTGGAGACTTCCTGAGCACTCACAAAAATAATAACACCTGTACAGGGGAGGACAGAGATGTGAACAAAATGAGGAGTAGATCTAGGTGGCAATTAATGCAGAAACTGAGCTCATTATATAGGGGGCCGGGAGAGCTTGATACAACTTGCAAGAAGGATGCGCAAATGAAGGCACAGAGGACAAAGAGTTGACACTCCTGCTCTGAACAACAGAAAGAACGACTTACTCTACTACAAGGGGGAGAAGGGGGGAGTGAGGCAGAACACGCAAGTCTGGTCACTATGGAAGCCACGAGGCGAATCGTGATCAAACATGCAGCAGACTGTACGTTAGAATTATACAAAGGGTGATGATATCATAGGCTATGTAACACCTCCCCACAAAGAAAAAAGAAATTTACAAAGGAAATTTCTTATTACTCTAAAACAATCTGTCTAAAGTCTAGATAAGCAATCTGCAATAACATTTTCTTAACCCTTGACATGTTGTATGTCTAATGAATACTCCTGAAGAAGTAGACTCCATCTTGTCAATCTCTGATTTTTATTTTTAAACTTACTAAGGAATTTCAGTGGGTTATGATCGGTATAAATGACTATGGGGTCAAAACAAGAACACAAATAAAATGAAAAATGCTGTAAAACCAAAATCAAGGCCAAAAGCTCTTTCTCAATAGTTGAGTAGTTCTTTTGAGGTGGAGTGAACTTCTTACTGTAATAAGATACAGGATGTTCAATACCCTGATCATCCTCTTGCAGCAAAACAGCCCCAGCTCCTGTATCACTTGCATCAACAGCCATCTTAAAAGGCTTAGCAAAATTTGGAGTAGCAAGCACTGGCTGACTTAATAGGATAGCTTTAAGTTTGCTGAAAGAGGATTCACAGTTATCGGTCAAGACAAATTTAACTCCCTTTTTCAGTAGGTCTGTAAGTGGTGATACAAGAATTGAAAAGTTAAGAACAAATCTCCTGTAATAACCTACCATTCCCAAAAATCTTTGTAGCTCTTTCCTACTTTTAGGTCTGGGAAGATCACTTATAACCTGAACCTTAGCTGCTGCTGGTGCAACGTGTCCATCACCAATTAGGTACCCAAGGTACTGAACTTTAGCTTGACCAGACTCACACTTTGATAAATTAGCTACAAGATTAGCCTGAACCAAACGCTCAAGAAATTTACTGACATGGCATAGGTGATCTTTCCAGTTGTCACTGAAGATTAATACATCATCAATATAAACAACACACCCTGCCAAACCCTCTGTTACAACATTCATGAGCTTCTGAAAAGTGGCTGGTGCATTCTTCATACCAAATGGCATTACAGAACATGCAAAAGTCTTTCCTAGTGTTACAAAACATGAGATCTCCCTAGCACGTTCAGTCATAGGTACTTGCCAATATTCCTTTAACAAATCAAACTTACTTATGTACCTAGCCTTTCCGATCTTGTCTATGCAATCTTCCACGCAAGGGAGAGGGTAAGTGTCTGTTTTGGTTATCTGATTAACACGTCTGTAGTCAATGCAAAGCCGCTGTGACCCACCTGGCTTAGGGACTAGAGTGACAGGAGAACTCCACTCGCTCTGACAGGGCTCAATCATCTTGTGGTCCAACAGGTAGCCAAGCTCCTTCTGGATGAGAGGAACTTTCACTGGGTTCACACAGTAAGGAGGCAGTTTAATTGGCTTTGCGTCTCCAACATCGACATCATGCATTAACACAGTGGTTTTTCCTGGAGTGGCATGGAACACTTGCAGGTACTCCTGCAGTAATGCCGAAAACTCTTGCCTTTCCTCGGGAGCTAGATGAGAAAGCTTAGTCTGGAGATCATTCATGATATCAGGATTCTTCCCCAAACTATCACTCAGGCTCATGGTGCATGGGAGAGCTTCACTTGCAGACTCGGGTGGAACAGCTACAGTGCAGACTGGGTTATTTTCGTCCCGCCTGTGATATAACTTTAGCATGTTGATGTGACAAAGTTGCTTGTTCTTTCTACGATCTGGTGTGGCGATGACATAGTTGACATCACTGAGTTTCTTCTCCACGAAATAAGGACCATTAAACTTGGCTTGAAGAGGTTGCCCATGCACCGGTAGCAGAATCAAAACCTGATCTCCTGGCTGAAAGTGGCATAACATGGACTTCTTATCATACCAAGTCTTCATCTTCTCCTGAGCAGCTCCTAAATTCTCTCTCGCCAGCTGTAAAGCAGTAGACAGCCGTTCTTTGAACTTCATCACATACTCCAGCAGGTTGACGTCATCTTCCTCCGACAGCCAGCATTCCTTGAGTAGCTTAAGGGGTCCTCTTACTTCATGGCCAAACAGTAGTTCAAAGGGTGAGAAGCCCAGTGATTCATTTGGAGATTCTCTTGCGGCAGATACAACGAATGGAAGACCTTTATCCCGTCTTTCTGATGTTCCAAACAGTATTTCTTGAGCATCAATTTGAGTGTTTGATGATATCTCTCCAATGCTCCTTGGATCTGGGGATGGTAAGCTGAAGACGTGATTTGGGTGATGCCCAACTCTTTCAGAGACTGCTTGAAAACATTGGACATGAAATTACTTGCCTGGTCTGACTGTACCTCCTTGGGCAGACCAAACTTTGTGAAGAACCCTAGCATTTCCTTAACCACATTCTTTGCTGAGATATTTCTAAGTGGAATGGCTCCAGGATAATGAGTAGCCATATCAATCAGGGTCAACACATAAGAAAATCCTGAAGAAGTCTTAGGAAGAGGGCCCACAATATCCACCAACACACGGGTGAATGGCGCCTCAAAAGGAGGAATGGGAACTAGAGCTGCAACCTTTTCGGTCTGATTACACTTCCTCACAACTTGACAGGTGTGACAAGACTTACAATACCAGGAAACATCTCTGAAGATACCTGGCCAGTAGAAGAGTTTCAAAATGCGTGCCACAGTCTTCCTCACTCCAAGGTGTCCTGCCAAACTGGAATCATGAGCCACTCTAATGATATCCTGCCTACAAACACGAGGGATGACAACTTGATGTACAACCTCCCATTCACAGTCGGCTGATGCTGTTGGGGGTCTCCACTTCCTCATAAGTACTCCTGACTTTATATAATAACAAGTAGAAGCACCAGCTGACTCTTCCTCACTACAAGCAGAGTTAGCTAGACCTTTCAACTCAGGGTCAGCAACCTGCAACTCAACTAGCTCTTGACAAGACAAATTATCAACACTACTGGGTACTGCCTCATCTGGTGAGTGGTCCAAATTAGCAAGAAAAGTGTCAGCTAGGATAACATCATCATCATCATTATCCTCTAAGTCATCAGTAACTTTAGCCCTAGTGACAGCACATGCAGAGAACACATCAGGGACATCACAATCCTGGGTCGCAGTCACTGGTTCACTAGACAACTGAGGAGCTGGACACACTTGACTTCCACCAATATCATTTCCAAGTAAGAAAGTTACACCTGACATTGGGAGTGTCTCAACCAACCCAACCATAACGGAACCATTAACAAAACCAGACTCTAAATTCACTCTTCACAGAGGGACAGAGAAGTAATTATACCCTACACCTTGTAAGATTACAGTTTCATCAGAGGAATTAACATTAGAGCCTAGAACACTGGTCAGCATAAGGGATTGGCAAGCACCTGTATCACGATATATTTTAACTGATTTCCTTTCATTACTGTCCAGAGGACTGACAAAACCATCAGACAGGAAATTAGCACATGAACACTTGAGAGTGTCACCCACGTTACTGCTCAAAAGAGGAGCTTCATCAAGAGAATTTAATTTACCCCTCAAAGCAGGTTCAATTAACTCGGTTAAAGAATTCTGGGAACTCTCAAGGGTGGACACTAGACCAATTGACTGAATATTTAAAGACTCCTTTTTGTTCACATCACGGTGTCTCCTGAAACATTTCTCCGTAGTATGACCAAGCTTACTACAATAAGTACATTTACTTTTCTGAAATCTAGAAGTGGAGCTGGTATTTACTTCCTGAGAAACATCTTTATTCTCTTTCCTGTTACCTGTAATCTGAGTAGAGGCAACATACTTACTCTCAGCTTTCCTTTTTTCTTTAGAATATCTCTTGTGAGTGAGAACATATTCATCAGCTAAAACTGCAGCATCAGACAAATTATCTATTCTTTTCTCATCAAGATATAGGCTTACATCTTTATTAATACACCTTTTGAAGTCCTCCAGCAAAATCATCTGCTTAAATTTATCAAAATCAGAATTTACATTCTTAGAATTTAACCACTGCTCTAACAGATCCTCTTTGATTTTTGCATACTCAACATGGGATTGCTTATCTTGCTTATAAGTTGTCCTAAATTTTACTCTATAGGCTTCAGGAACAAGCTCATAGGCCTTAAGAATCAAGCTCTTAACTACATCATAATTATCACATTGATCCTGAGACAAAGATGCATAAATTACTTGAGCTTTACCGGTGAGAACAGTCTGAAGGAGTACTGGCCAATACTTTTTTGGCCAATTAAAACCTGTAGCTACCCTCTCAAACAACTGAAAATACTTTGTTAAATCAGATTCATTAAAAGGAGGGACAAGTTTAACATTTTTAGCCACATCAAAATCATCAGAGCTAGATGATTCAGTTCCACCTTGTTTCATGTGATACTCATGGTCTGCCTGAATCCTAGCAAGTTCAATTTGTGCCTGAGCCTGTGCTTGTGCCTCCTGAATACGAGCCTGAGACTCAGCCTCCTTAGCATTTGCCTGAAACTCAGCCTCCTTAGCACGAGCCTGAAACTCAGCCTCCTTTGCACGAGCCTCCTGCAGGGCTAGCTGTAACTTAGCTATTTCAATCAGCGTTTGCTCATCTAGAGGAGTTACATTAAACAAGCTTTCATTAATCATGTCAACAATTTGATCTTTAGAATGATGAGAGCGAACAGCAATTCCCAATTGTTGAGCAACAAGCTTAAGTTCATTTTTGTTCTGTTTTCTACATCACACACTGTTTGCACATTTGACAAAAAATCTTTGGCTTCATCAAGCGTAGTAATAGTAGACATCATGAATAAATCACAGTCACAAAATATCAAACAATATCCTTATGATAATATCCTGAATATCCTGATAAGAGGTCGCCAAATTTATGTTACGGAACAGAGAGAGATAATGAACACTTCAAGTGAGAATACTAAAATCACTACTGTCCCGCAAATTTCCAGGTTCAATACAAAATAGTTAGGTAAAATTACAAGTTAAAGTTTAATGCTCAAACTAACAACTAAACATTCAGGACTCATGAGGATAATGTAATGGCAAAAAGCAGGTTAAATATATGGTTAACTGCAATAGCCTCTATTAACACGAAATTAGCAAGAGTAAATTTATCTAAGTCAGCCCTGATAAAATGAGAAAACCGGATAATGCTCAGTTAATGCAAGATATATTATTACAGATACAAAATATTATTAACAATGGCTGACATCAAAAACTCCACATGAATCACAAAAACCTCACCAGGCCTACGAATTAACACCTTATGCTATACAGTACAAGAAAAAAAATGTAATAACACTTATACTCAAATTACACAGCAGCTAGATGGTTGGAGACTTCCTGAGCACTCACAAAAATAATAACAACTGTACAGGGGAGGACAGAGATGTGAACAAAATGAGGAGTAGATCTAGGTGGCAATTAATGCAGAGACTGAGCTCATTATATAGGGGGCCGGCAGAGCTTGATACAACTTGCAAGAAGGATGCGCAAATGAAGGCACAGAGGACAAAGAGTTGACACTCCTGCTCTGAACAACAGAAAGAACGACTTACTCTACTACAAGGGGGAGAAGGGGGGAGTGAGGCAGAACACGCAAGTCTGGTCACTATGGAAGCCACGAGGCGAATCGTGATCAAACATGCAGCATACTGTACGTTAGAATTATACAAAGGATGATGAAATCATAGGCTATGTAACAATATATATATATATATATATATAATATATTAACACTGTTATCTAAGATATCTCACTGACTTTGAGGGTGTAGGGTCGCAGAGTGGAGGAAAACACCCACGGTTCACAAAACTTGCAAGATCAACTATAGTCATCACCTGGGATGTAAAGCATGTTTTGTGAGAGCAACTATGGTCTTCACGCTGGGTTCAGGGGTTAATCGGGAAGTGATCCCTAGTGTCTATACAATGCTCCACCAGATCAGTGCACCCTAGGTCTAGGTCTCCGGTGGAAAAGACATCAGCAAACTTTGTCAGCAGCTGCCTGAACTTCAGCACTTGCGAATCGTCTAGGCATTGGCAACTCCATGAAAATAGGTCTTGTACGTAGTCTGGGGATACACATCTTCATTGATTACACTCTTTTTACAGGGCTTCCTCTGATGCAATTCAGGGTCCACCGCCTGGCACAGGCCCACAATTTCTCCCTCGTTGATTCTTTGTGGTTCATGGGAGATTTGGCTGCCACAACCAACACTTCACTTGCACCTGTTTTCACCAATGTTCTCCCCATCATCACTCCAGCCTTCATCTTACACTGTACATCAGGCTCCACTACCCCTAGACAGCTGTCAAAAGAACCACTCACTTTGCACTGGAGCAATCATTCTGATTTTGGGGGTATCACTGTAGTGTGGAGCGCCCTCACCTTACCACCACAACTGGTACATGTCACTGCTGTGAAGGCAAACTAGATTTCCTTGAATCTTCAGCGCCATGGAGCAGAGGTCCAGCTCACAACCCATGGGCATCAAATAGTCTAGACCAAGAATGCAAGGATCCTCCATCTCAGGTATGTACACAGAATGGAATCGTGGCCTCTTGCAATACCACTTGAATCCGGGTATCCAAGGGTCCTCTCAGTTCTGCGCGGTGCCCAGTTACGCCACACGATTGCTTTAATGACTCAGGAAGATACTGATGATGTAACACATCAGGCCTCAGTAAAGTCTGGTCTGAGGCTGAATCAATCACCAGGGAACACTTTATGCCTCCTTGTCTTCTATGTACCCACAAACTGTCGATCGAAGTTCTCTTGCATTTTCTCAGCGGTGAGGCTACTTGGGAAAAGCTGGCTGTGGTTACCCCTTACAACCAGCCTCCACTAGTTTTCCACTTCTTTCTGGTTTTCTACAACCCTTTTCTTATCCTCCTTTTTCTTCTTTGAACACCCAGAATTGAAGTGTCCCACCTCACTACATGTCTAACATCCTTTTGTTACAATTGCAGATTTCCTTGCACTGCTCTGCTCTGCTCTTGTTCCTTCTTCCATTTGTAACAATCATTTTTCTGGTGTCCCAGCTTCCCGCAGAACCAGCAACCTCCTTTGGTCTTCTCCCGTTCCCTCTTGCACTTGTAGCAGTCCTCTTTCCTATGTCCTTGCCCTTCACGGTACCAGCAACTTTTAATTATTTTTTGCTTCATGTACCTGCCTCTTTCTTGACTAGAATCCCACACTATGACCTGACTGAAAAGTGGATGTACTGGACCTGACGTAGTACTCAAATTCTAGAGCCTTTGCTAGTGCTTCTTGCATGCTTCTGGGTTGAGCCTGCTTCATTTGCATTTTCAACTCTGCACTGTCAAGAGCATCGATGAACATGTCCCTCAGATTAGACAACAGGTTAGGTACTGCTCCAGGGTACACCTTGTGTGCCATACTTTCCAGGTCATGAGCAAGCTGCTGCAGAGATTTGCCTCGAGCCCGTACATGGCTCTGGAATCTTACTCTGTAAACCTCAGTTTGGTACATAGTCCCATATCTGCACTCCAGTATTTCTACTGAGGACTGATAACTGTTCCTCTTCTCTAGACATCTGGCCCAGAATTTCCATTGTGGCACCCTTGAGGCTAGTAGCAAGCTGTACTGTCCTATGCCTATCGTCCAAATCATTCTGATCAGGAAGTAACTCAAACTGCACATAGTAAGCTTCCTAAGATACCCTGCCATAAAATTCCTGAGGTTTCTTTTTAATAGGACCCCCATTATTGCCTTATTGCCATGCACATTACTGATTTGGGGCCTAAAATCTAGGGCATCATAATTAAGACCAGGACTTAAAACTCCTTCATTCGGATTATTCAACCCTCTACTGCTACCTTTAAATGCTTGGGATCCGTCAAGATTCACCATACACTGTCCATTCTTCTCATACGTTCCCTGTACACTAACCTGAGACTCAGCAGTGCAATATTTCTCTACAGCCTCAATTTCTTATTAATTATCTTCACATGGTCGACTACATGCTTCAACTGGTTAGCTACAGCTGTCTGCACTCCATCACTATTCCCTCACTAATCTTCAGCTGGTTGTCTACAAATTGTCTGCACTCCAGCTCTATTCTCCCACTAAACTTCAGCTGATTGTATACATGCTGTTTGCACTCCATCACATTATTGCTTACCTCATACTTCTGCTGCCATAGCTCAGAGTATACTTCCTCCTTCAACTGTTGTTGTTCTTCCTTCATTTCCCCCATGAAGAAGACCTCCATTATAGCAATGGAGTTCACTGATTTGGGGCCTAAAAACTAGGCCATCATAATTACAGTAAGACCGGACTTAAAACTCCGACATTCTGATTATTCAACCCTCTACTGCTACCTTTAGATGCTTTGGATCCATCAAGATTTACCATACACTGTCCATTCTTATCATATTTTCCCTGTACACTAACCTAGGCTCTGTAGTGCAATATTTTTCTGCAGCCTACAATTTTCTCACTAATTATCTTCACATGGTAGACTGCATGCTTTAACTGGTTATCTACATGGTGTCTGCACTCCATCACAATTCTCACACTAATCTCCAGCTGGTTGTCTACATGCTGTCTGCACTTCGCTATTCCCCCACTAATCTTCAGCTGGTTGTCTACATACTGTCTGCACTCCATCACACTGTTGATTACTTTATACTTTTGCTACCGTAGCTTAGCGTATACTTCCTCCTTCAACTGTTGTTGTTCTTCCTTCATTCCCCCCATGAAGAATTTAGCTGTCCTTGCATTCTCAGTTGTAGCTCCCTCCGTTGCTCTAGCAATGCCTCTAAAAGTCATTCATACTGCTGTTTTTGTTCTCTCTGTGCTTCTAATTGTTGACTTTTACTTTGTAGTTGTTCACATTGTGCTTGTAATTGTTTTCTGAGTTCTTTCTGCCCTTCATTCTCTGCCTGTAATTGTTCTCTGACTTCTTTCTGGCATTTATTCTGTGCTTGTACTAGCTTCAAAATTGCAGCCAGGGACACCTCCTCCTGCCCAGTTCGGCTCCTTATCTGCACACCCCCTTGCACCGTGTCAATGATTAGACTCACTGCCACACATTCCTAAAGATCCACACTCCTGACACCACTGTTATGTCCCCATCCCACACTGCCACAGGCTCTAACATTAGGAATTCAACATAGGAAGGACGTTGCTCAGTGGGTTGTTCTTCCTGTGGTTAGCCTTTCGGTGTGCAACAACAGTATCAGCTCAGGCATTGTAAGCAACTTAATACTTGCCACCAACACTTCACTGTTTTCGCAAGTACCGGAGCAATATATATAATCTTCATGAACTGCATTAACACTGAACTAAACTCAAATTGAACTGAAATGAAACTACTCCCTTAAGCTCTTCCCCCTGCTTATATAGCCTTGCATTAAACTCGAGACTTCTAGTTTACTCTAGCACATACACTTACCAAATCAGAGATATCCAAAACATGTCAGAGTTTTTCTTTTCTTGTTTTTCTTTTTTTATATGTGAGGAAGAAGGAACCATAGGCAACGAGCACGCAAAACTGTTCCTTCCAAGAGAAAAACAAAATACAAGAGAGAGCCAAATTCAAGATCCGTTCATTTCGAGATGCCTGGACACACTGGGTTTGAAAGACTGGAGATCATAGGAAGCAGGAAATACAGACAGAGGGAGACAGTTCCAGAGTTGACCTGTTGCATAAATGAAGGACTGGGAGTAACGGTTAACTCTTGCATTAGAGAGTTGGACAGAAAAGGGGTGAGAGTTTGCTGTTAGACGGGTGCTATGTGTCCGTAGTAAAGAGGTGGAGGAATGCATACAAACAGTTCAGAGGAACAGTGACCATTGAAGTAGCGATAGAAAACAGATAAAGATGCAACAGTGCGGCAAAGAGACAGAGGTTGAAAGGAGTCAGTAAGAGGGGAAGAGTAAATGAGATGAAAAGCCTTTGACTCCACCCTATTGAGAAGAGCTGTATGTGGGGAGCCTCCCCACACATGAGAGTTGTACTCCAAGCAGGAGCAGATAAAACCCCTGTATAGAGTCACCAATTGTGCAGGGGCAAAGAAGGAATTGAGTCGGGTTAGCACACTCATTTTCTTGGAAACAGATTATACAAGGGATGTAATATGATCTTTCCAAGATAAGTCCCGAGTAAATGAAACCCCAAACCTGTTCAACGATGATGCAGGATTAAGCTGAATATTATTAAACACTAGTGTGTATAACTGTGGAAGATTTTGTCAGGTTGAGGGGTGCAAAAACTGAGTCTTTGATGCATAAAAAACAACCAGATTATTTTTACCCCAGTCAGAGATACGAGCCAAGTCAGACATTAGGTGTGCCATAGCCTCATCCCTTGTCTGTTGAAGTAACTGCTGAGATGGACGTTGTGGAAATCGAATGGATAGGTGAAGGGTGGAGTCATCAGCGTATGAGTGGATAGGGTTAGATGTACAGCTTAGTAGGTCACTGATGAATAAAAGGAAGAGAGTTGGTGATAGAACAGAGCCCTGAGGAACACCACTGTTAATACTCGTAGATCTAGGAGAAGAACGATGGCCGTCTACAACAACGGCTATAGAACGACCAGAAAGGAAGCTAGAGATGAAGGCACAGATAGAAGGATAGAAACCGTAAGAGGGCAGTTTGGAAATTAAACATTTTTGCCAGACTCAATCGAAAGCCTTTGAGATGTCAAGTGCAATGGCAAAGCTGTCGCCAAAGTCCCGAAAGGAGGATGACCAGGAGTCTGAAAGGTAGGTGAGAAGATCGCCTGTCGAGAGTCCCTGACGGAACATATACTGATGATCAGAAAGCAGGTTGTGATAGGAAAGATGCTTTAAAATATTTCTATTAAGAAATGACTCGAAAACTTTTGAGATGCAGGATGCTGAAGCAATTGGACGATAGTTAGAGGGTTGGGAATGGTCACCCTTCTTTGGGACGGGCTGAATGAGAGCAAACTTCCAGCAAGAAGGAAAGGTACAAGTTGATAGACAAAGGCGAAAGTTTGCCTAGGCAGGGTGTAAGCAGAGAAACACAGTTCTTGAGAACAACAGGAGAGACTCCATCAGGCCCATATGCCTTATTAGTACTGAGGCCTGTGATGGCAGCAAATACATCAGCTGAAGAAATTATAATGTTAGCCATTAGGAAGTCAGAGAGGGGAAGTGATGGAGGAACAGCACCAGAATCGTCTAAGGTGAAATTGGAGGAGAAAGTCTGAGCGAAGATATCTGCCTTATCAGTAGAAGAAATAGCTACAAAGCCATCACAGCAGTAGAGAGGAGGGAAGGATGATTAGGTAGTGTTGTTAGAAAGGTTTTTGGCAAGGTGCCAGAAGGAGCGGGAAGAATTTGAGTTAGAGAGTTGAGAGCATTTTGTACGGATGAAATTATTTTTAGCAGAGCAAAGAACAGACTTAGCACGATTCCTGGCAGAAACATATAAAAGATGTGATTCAGGGATGGGTTTGCTCCGGTACCTTTTATAGGCCCTCTCCTTGTTGTGGACAGCATTAGAACAAGCGTGATTAAACCAAGGCTATCGTGCATTAGTCAAAGGATATGAGAAAGGAATGTATGCTTCCAAGCCTGAGAGAATAACCTCCATAATGCGCATAACCTCCGTAATGCGCAAGGCAGACCCAGATGGCTCCCGGCCATGGAAGTAATAATCATTCCAGGGAAAATCAAAGAAGTACTGCCTGAAGGCCTTCCAATCTGCAGCTCCAAAGTGCCTCAGACGATGTTTCTTTGGAGGATCCGCAGGCCGTACCGGAGCGATAAGACAGGTTAAGGTGATAAGGTTGTGATCGGAGGAGCCCAATGGAGAGAAAAAATTAACAGTGTAAGCAGAAGGATTAGTTGTAAGGAAGAGGTCAAATATGTTGAAGCTTTCTACAAGGCGGTCAGGGATACGGGGTGGGGGCTGTACAAGGTGCTCTAGGTCATTAAGTATAGAAAAGGTGTAGGCTTGTTCGCCAAGTGGATCAGTGAAAGGAGAGGAGAGCCAAGGTGGTGAACATTGAAATCTCCAAGAGTGGAGATAAAGTTACATAATTTAAAACAATCAGATTAATCAAACATTATAGAAAAAAGGAGCAAATAAATTATTGCATAATTTACAAAAATAATTCTGCTCACAATAGAAGGATAACTGGCAACTCTGACACATAACTGAAAAGTCCGAGAAATACTGTGAAATCCCGCTTCTCAACAATACATTACATTGATAGCAAAAATAAATATTTTACGAGAATTCTTCAGTTCAGATTTTCTAATGTTTAACTGCTGTTTCAGTCACTGTGACCTTACTGTCTACTTGGCACAGATCATTGGTAAATCAACTATAAAACAGCTAAAATTTCGGTCAAGTTAAAGTGGATAAATTAATGCAGAGAACCTTATTTTATAACAGAAAGTATAGTATGCTACTATAGTGTCACATCTTAAATACTTTACGACGAGGACCAATAATAACAGAATATCATAAGAACACAGGAATGGTGGTGCAATTTTTAAACCATTCAATATTTATAGATAGCTCATAAATTATTTCAGAACTGAAACTTCAGTTAATGCCTGCAACATACGGAACAAACACTTACTACTGTATAATCCTACAAATATTAAATGAACATAACGGAGAGTAAAAAGATGGCACAAAACATACATAAACAGGATTCAAATTTCAGACATGATACATACATACTGCTGTCGAAAAATTATTGATGAATGTGCTTGGGGACCATAGAAAAAATGGGGAAATATAGTAAGTCTCTTTAAGTACATGAAAGACTTAATTTCAATATTTGTCAAATATATCTGAAAGAAACTTTTGCATGATTGGACAATATGGTTCATATAATATGAAACAAAAATAACACTGTGAAGACAATTAAGGAGCTGAGCAGTGTTCTTGAGAAACTTGAGGATAAACTGAATGAATGGTTCAACAACAGTGGAGAACAGCGCCCTTGGATGCACTTCCAAGAATGCATTATGAGACTGAGGGACGTCAAGAATCTTTTACTGATAGCCCTATACTGTAGTTTCCGCACAAGAACAAAATTCATTTGCATTTGTACTACTCTAGTCACACTACATAGCTCCAGACAATAGCCTTTTACATAGCAGAAAGTCCGAACTTTGAAGTGAGGTAACAGCCCTTCCAAACTGCAAGAACATTGCAGGTTAGCTCAGCAAAATTTAATTAGGTTGACACTCGGCCATATGTCAGTGGCATAGGAAACTTTTACTTTGCTCATTTTAAAGAACCTTTAATCTTGTACATCACCGAGAATACAAAGTTGATAAAAGTCACAAATAGCATATAAGTGGGAGGTAAACTTGAAGTGTGCAACATAAATTGCTAAGAAAGTGGTTCAACCTGCCTCTTATGCCACTTAAAATACGGCCCATAGTTTCGAGTACACAACACACACACACACACACACACACACACACATATATATATATATATATATATATATATATATATATATATATATATATATATATAGGGGCCTGACAAGGGATCGAGCTGGCTGGATGAATATTGTGAGGAGAAGCCCATGATCAGGGATTTGGCACCCCTTTTTAACGTGGCAGCATCCGGACTGACTCTATCGGATACGTTTACGTGAGGCTACAGAATGTGTTGAATGTTTGGGGGTATCAGATAGAGCCAGGATTCCAGGGGCTTGAATGGTGAGTGAATGGAAGCGTGGTCCACTGGACTGGGCAATATTGGGCTGTCTGGACGCTGCTACTCCTCACCCTGCCCTAGGGTGGGAAGGGTGAAGAGGTGAACAACGGATGCTTGTAAGTGTGAGGAAATGGTGTCTTTTACCTTGAAAAAACTCTGCAAATTTTTATTTTTCTTCACGTGTGCCAGCTGTAGGGCGGCATATATAGGTAAAACAAAATGAAACCTAAAGACACGAATCCATGAACACTTAGGTCGTTCAGTTCAAACAGGCCAGTTAATCACCAATCCACCACACTCAGCAATACGGGACCAATCACAACAGCACGACCATCCTTTCTCTCATTCCCACTTCACAGTTCTTGGTGGTAGCAGCAATGACACGGACCTTCCCATTATGGAAGCTTTGTACCAATATCGTTTTAACCCTTCGATCAGTGACATGGCTTCCTTTGAACTGTTTTGTTTTCCACACTGGGTATGTTTTTTACAGTATTACGCTTACTATTTTACAGATACGTTTAGTTTCCTTACTCCTACCTCATACATTTTAGATATTATTACTTATTGGTTTACGAACACGGTATTTTAACCCGCGCCGTCCCGAGGACGTACTTCCACGTCCTCACGTTTTGTCACAGCTAATCCCGAGGACGTACTTCAACGTCCTGCAATTGCAAGGTTCATAATTTCCACAATTTTCAATTTCGCGAGTCATTTTTGGTACGTATACATGGGACACCTTCCTCAACAAGATGCCAGGCAGAGACAATGCCTTACCCAGCATGACCTCCTCCCCCCCCCTGCATGCCCTTTTCTCAGCAATTCACCTGTTATCAGTGACCTGGCCAGTATAGCCATGTCATGCCACGGTACGAAATTCAGGGCCAGAGTGATTCCCCAATCAATGACAATGTGGAGGACAAACTTTACATAGCATTAGAGGAAGAAACAGTTAGAAATGATGATCAGGTAATGTGGCAAAAAAAGGTCAGGTATTAGTGAGTGAAACAATGCTTATAATGCCTATATTACTGCTTGAAAACCAATATACTCTTGTACTACATATAAATTCGTAACAGTAAATAAATAAATACCGTTTATGAGTGGTGTGAAATAGTTATCCTCCCATAGAACTCGTTTTCTTTGGTGCCAGCCTGATAGAAAACCCAGTAAGGTAAGGAGGCTCTCCTACCTGTAATGAGTATTTTAAACCTCAGGTGAGCGATTTCTCTATGAATTTTCGATGTTTCTCACCAAAAGCGAAAGTTTTAGCAAAAAAAAAAAAAAAAGGGTTGAAAAATGGTCGGGATTGGGGGGTACCAGTGGTCAAAAAGTGGTCGGGACGGGGCGGGTTAACGGACTTCATTTTTGTACTTGCTTGTTTTTAGTCTTGTTTTGATGGTTATAGCATATAAAAATCTAAACTGTGTATATTTCTCGATTGTAGATTTTGCTCTGAAGATGGAATAAGTATTTTCCGAAACGTCAGCAAATAAACACCCTAACTTCGCCACAATGTTTGTGTTCTGCCTGGTGATCCTTTTCATATATATATATATATATATATATATATATATATATATATATATATATATATATATCAGTGGTAGAGTGTGCGTCTCGCACGCTGGTGGGCGAGGGTTCGCCTCCCCGCCAGAGTTGTAAAAACTCTGGGAAGCGTTCACCAAGCCACTGACCACTTAGGCGGACACAAGGAGTGCTGTGGTTGAACCAGTGTCGCATACTAGTATGCTTGCACCCAGTCGGCTTAAGGCGGGCCGATTACACTTGGTTCACACACTACACACACATCCAAAGCCACTACAACATTACAATTACACTTACAAGCACTTCTCACCCTACATACAGTCTCTACCAGACAGCCTACCACTAGGTAGAGATATATTGGCTGTATCGTCCCTGCTTCGGTAGGGACAGGCCGGTCCTGCAGTGGACCTCAACGGCTGATGATGATGATGATGTATAGATCACTTATTACAAGAATTAAGAGTTACATATATATAAATGTTGGCTACAGGGTTAACAAATCATTTTCTTCATCAAATTCGCCTGAGTGCTTTCTCTATCCGTAGATTTTATCTCACTTGTCACTCCAGCTACAACTATTTCCTTCACAGGGGTGGGACATTTTTCAATATTAACTATGCGAGTCCCCTTTTTCAGCTCTACTTCCCCATTCATGTGATTAATTATGAATATCTGAGTTTGCCCTTCATCGTTCATCTGACATAATGCGTTTTCTACTGACAATCCCTTTACATAATTCTTATACGACAAGAACAGTACTATTCCGTAAGTTGCTCTTTATGGTAACTTTCATATAGGAGTTAGGTGTTATAACTAAATCATTGGTGAGATGGGCGGGAAAAACTGATAAATCAGTACTGTTACCTGGGTTTCTAATCCTGGAGGCTGGGGGTGGGGGGGTTGAGTGGATCTATACACTCTTCTGTTTGTGTATGTTTGTTTAAGCTTTTAATATTACCAATTCTTTTTGGTTCTCTTTTACTAATCGGTGAGGGCTCTGATGGTATTTCCTCCATGAATTCATTGTCAAAGTCTATTCCATTCATTTGTGGGAGTAAAGTTATTTTCTCTGTTCTCATGCATCTTAAGCCCAGTAACATATGAGCTTTAAGTTTTCAACGATATAAAAAAAATGCAGAGATTGGTCTTGTAGTATCTGTAAAACTGATGTTTAACTGTATCATACCTTTTACTGTGATTTGTTTTCCATCTACTGTATATAAGTCTAAATCAGATTCTTCCAGAAAAGTTACTTTTTTATTTTTTTCTCAAAAATCTATTTATTTCTTCTTGTGTTATTAAGTTCTCTGGAGAGACTGTGTCTTTATAAGGAAACGTTTTGATCCTCACGTACAGCTGGTATCAAGATACACTCATATCCCAACATGCCTCCTATGTGAATTTTAGACTTACTTTTCTTTACGTTTGTTCGTTTTTTGTCGTGACTTGGTCTTCCCCCAGTTTGAACATAGACACTAATTTTTCTACTGTTTTGTAGTTACTGGTCCAGTGCCCTTGGCACCAATGATGTCTACAGAAGGGACCAAATCCTTGTGTCTTTTGTCTATCCTCTTTTGTTTTGATAAAGCATTCATTCCTAGTGTGTCCTAGTTTTGCACAATAATGACAGAATGGACCTATCTCTTGACTGTGATCTACAAGGTGATTTCCCATATTTAGTAGTGTCTGTGGCGCGAGATCTGCTCGGGCTGCGCGACTGCCCAGGGCCGGATTTACTTGCTTGTGGGCCCTAGGCCAAATCTCATCAGTGCCCCCCCCCCCGCCAAAAAAAATTATATATATATATACACACACACACACACACACACACACACATATATATATATATATATATATATATATATATATATATATATCTATATATATATATATATATATATATATATATATTAATCAAATTTTTATTTTGTGCAGAACCTATTCTTACACAGAGGAATAATGGAAAAATACAGTTAAACTGAAGCAGAATAAATTTTACACTAAGAATTACAGTACAACGTAACACATCAATAATTTTTAATCAAATTAGTTCCATATCAGGTGCATCAAAGCAGATTAAAGTAAATCAAGTTCTATATCAAGTACATCAAAGTACAGTACATTAAAGTAAATCAGGTTCCATATGCAGTACATGTTACACATTGGAATAATGGAAAAAAAATACAATGAAAACGAAGAAAAATAAATTTGGAAGCACAACTATGTGAAGTTCAGAATGACTTTTTCCTGCTTTTTTCCAAGGCAAATTTGTCAATGATACTGTTTGTGTCAAGGTATTGTAAGAGGTCAGATTCAATGCATAGTAGTGAAAGTGAGTTTAGTCTGGTTTGTCCCAAAGTTGATCTTAGGTGATTTTTCACCCTAGATAGAGTAGAAAAAGACCTCTCTCCCTGACAGTTTGTAATGGGGATGGTAAGGAAAATTCTCAACAAGATACTAATGTTTGGAAAGGCAGCTGTCAAAACACCATCTTTGGACCTCAGCAAAGTGGAAATGTTTGTCACTGACCTGTCAGATTCAGAGGACAAAATGTCTTTAAACTGCAAAAATTCATCTAAAATAGATGCTTCCAGGTCACTCGAATAGGTACTGACAAGGAGCTCCAGTTGAGCTTTGAGGTCATCATACTTCATACTGTCATACTCTGTTAAGAAGCTAAACAGCTTCTTTAATTCTGAATAGGCATTCACTCTATGCTCTAATTCATTCCTAAGGCAGTCTAATATTGTGTAGAAATTGTCCACCTTGAACTTCTGACGTGGATCAAGATGGGTTTCATTCCCAACTGATTCATCAAAGAATTTTTTTCTCTTTTTTGCTCTTTTTGTTGTATCTATGTAGACAGGATCAGCAAAAGTCCTAGCCTGATCTTCTATTTCATCAAACTGACCCTGTCTCATTTCAGAGATGAAGGAGATTAAACTCTCATACAGTTTCACAACTGACAGAAGGTCGGTCTCAACTTTCTAAAGTGATAAGCTGGTTGCATTAAACCTTGTTAAAATCTTGTACCATATTACAGTAAGAAGTGCTGTTTCAAATGATTCCATTTGTTTTCTGAGACCTTCACCTTCAAGCTTTGTAGCCACAGTTTGTCTGCTGTCAGAACATATGTTCTCCAGTGCTGACTTTATCTCATCGTAATGTAAATACACTGCTTTAACAGCATCAGCCCTTGCACTCCAGCGAGTATCTGATAGGGATTTCACTACAATCCCTTCAGCGGGTAGTGCAGCTCTCAAGTGATCCCATCTATATGTGGAGGCTGAGAAGAAGTTATATAAGGCTTGCAAAAAACTGAAATATGAAGCAGACCCTGGGCAACTGCTGGTAGCTGATGTTCCAACAAGGTTTAAGGAATGACCTGCACAAGGGACATAATATGCCAGGGGATTCCTAGCCTTTATTCTGGCTTGGAGACCAGTGTAAATGCCTGACATATTGGCAGCATTGTCATAACTCTGGCCTCTCATGTCACCCAAATCAAGACCAACATCCTCGATTATTTGTACAACAGTTGAGGCTATGCTTGCTGCACCATGGTCATGTATGTCTATGAACTTCAGAAATCGCTCAACGGGTTTACCATCAGGTTTTACATATCGAACTATGAATGTAAGCTGGTCAGTGTGACTAACATCTGGTGCTGAATCTACACTAACTGAATAATATTTTGCTTGTTTCGCTTCCCTTATGATAACTGAGTGAATTTCTTCAGCCATCAGATTGATCATGTCATCAGAAATCGTTTTTGAGAGATATGAAGTGTTTCCACTACCTACAGCACCGTACATATCCAGATGCTGTGCAAGAAGAGGGTCAAATTTTGATAAGAGTTCTAATACTCCAAGGTAATTACCATTGTTGTTAGAGCTGATTCTTTCATCATTACCTCTGAGAGGAAGACCTCTTGAAGTTAAAAATTTTAGTGTTTCAGCTATGCGCAACAGAACCTCTCTCCAGTATATTCTCTCTGCATCTACTTGCAAAGCCAAAGTGGAATCAATTCGCCTTGCTGCAACTGCACTTACGCCCCAGGCAATAACTGACTTTTTATGCTCTTTACTACTTTCATGTTCAGCAACTCTACGCTGGCAGTTTTTCCAGTCACTAAACCCACTTGTAAACAATGAGACTTGCATGCTGAACAGCTTGCATGGAACACAAAATACATCGCCAGTTTCTGGAGAATACACAAGCCATTCCCTTTTAATTTTTTCACCATTTGCCAATTTACGAGTAAACAAGGATTTGGGTACATATCGAACTCTTTCCTTTTCACCCACACTTACACTTCTTGCAGATTTTGAAAAGTCACCTTGATCTTGTTCACAATTTTGATTAAGAGGATGATTTACTAAATATTCAATCACTTTATCATCAATTACCTGCCAGTCAGCTGGATCACTCGACACACACAAATCAACATTAACATCTTGTTCCATAGAATGATTCTTATCAGTCAATTGAGATGAACTGGGTGAAGCTTCAGTCACAGGTGGTACTAATACTTCTATTGCTGATTCACTCAATATCTGTGGTTGTGACTCAGCTGACCTTGCATCGTCGTCTTTATCACAAAAGTGAACATCTGTTGTATCATCGCCTGGGAGTTTACCGTCACTGGTACTAGGCTCTGAATCTCCTTGTGGTTTAAAAAAGGTGGTCAGCTTTGGAAGTGACTGCAGTTGTTCAGCTTTTCTTTCTTTTAACTTTCTCTTTTGTGAGCCACTCATATATTTCTTCAGGGACGACATAATCTATCTCTTGAGAATCTCCAAGAATAATCTGTAAGGATAAATTAGTTCATCTTGTGTAAGAGATCAATTTGGCATCAAATTTTTGGTATATGTTATGCTGTTTTTAATAGCAAAGCGAATGATTGGGAAAAACTCAGAACATGAAAATTTATTCACAATCGAAATTAGGTAGCGTAGTTAAGGGGCCGAGAAAAATACGTAGGTAGCAGAAAGTCGTCACGTACACAATCGATGGGAGGTTATTGAAATAAATATTCACAAAAGAAAACAGAACACTAAGCTGTATTCATATGCAAACAATAAAACAATGTATACATCTGAAAATAACACAACTTATGTGTAGTTAGCTGAGTTCAGGTCTCTGTTTAAAGCTCACTATTTTCGTATTTTGACACTTTATTCTGGCTGCATATTGCAATTTCGCACCATTGCACATTGCTTTTGTAATTATTTAAATACTCAGCTTAACTCTTACCTTGAGAGGGTTAAATGCAGGGCTAGTACAAACAGTAAACACAGTCACTTCAATCAGGGTTGCTGGATGAGGCACTACACGGTCAGCTGACTGCCGCTGCCTGACGCGATCTGTACCTGTCCACACAGTACTGAGTCTGGTGACGGCGGCAGTTTCAAAAGAGCAACCGGCGTTGTGACTCAGTAAATTTCATTTTTGTGGAATGAATATGTCAAACAAAAGTTGATGAAAGTGGATTTTTGGTCAAGGTGCTGAAGGTTAACGAACATTATTCTCTCTCTCTCTCTCTCTCTCTCTCTCTCTCTTTCTCTCTCTCTCTCTCTCTCTCTCTCTCTCTCAAATATAATCTATAGACCATTGGGCCACCACAACTTAAGTCCCCAGGACCCCAGTGGGCCCTCAGTTACCAGTGGGCCCTAGGCCAATGACCTATGTTGCCTATTGGAAAATCCGGCCCTGCGACTGCCTGTAGCCTGGTGTTTGTGATCGTACCCTTGACACATTTAGTTGCTTGCTCTGCCTGCTTTCGGTTCGCGATCGATTTTGTTCTGTGTTTGGGGTCGTTGTAGCTGTTTTCACAGCTTATACTGTCTCAGGTACTCTTATTCTACTAGAATGTGATTGTGTTTCGATCATCCCTGCTTTGCTACACTGCATCTCTACATCGTTCATTAGGTCTTGTAAACACATACCTGGGGTGTACACGATCGTCTTGGCGATCTTAAGGGTCCTATCAGGTAATTTACACAAGGCAGCTACATAACCAGTGATGTGCACGACGAGGTCTGTGGACATCTTTCCATCTCCTGTTATCCAATTTGAGTTTTCTAAGGTACCTAATAATGTTCTTTTGATCGTGGAGACATCAGCTGTTATTTCACTGAGCACATGATGTATAGTGTGCTCCCTTACAAGATCTACAGTCTTATGTAATTCTAGGATTATACCTGGCAAGAAGTTCATACTTCCAGAAAATTTCTTCAAAAATTCAGTTTTAAATTCATATGTCTTAGCCTTGAGGAGCTTATCTGACCTTAGTAAGTCGCCTGCAGGACATCCTTCCTGGCTAATCCAAGAGGAAAAAATAGCAATTTTCTCTTGTTCATCTTTAATGTGCCTCTTAATGAAGATCTGTTCGCACTGATTAACCAATGAAATAACGTCATTGTGATCTTTTTCTGTGCCAGAGAATTTCGGGACAGTTTTATCCTCATAATAAACGAATATCTGAGCTTGATCTGTGATGTTCATTTTCACTGGTTGCTCTGTTAATTTAACTTGGACATGTTTATCGTTGTGTGAGGGAATAGTGGAATAGATTTTCCCTGAACAAGGAACCCTGTTAAGTATATTTTCATAGGTATGTAAGTCAGAGACAAAGTCTTCACTTGCTACATCAGAAGGGGTTTGCCACTCATCATCTAGAACTGACGTATTTGTCTCTTTACCTTTAGTTTGTGGTGAATTTTGTATGACGGGAGTGTTGCCCTGGTACTCTCCTAATTGTGTATCTGCAGTGGGTGCTGACTGTGTATTATCTGGTATTAACACGGGTGGGGGCGAAAATATTCCTGTCATATCACTTAACTAAAAAGAATTCATGTTGCTATGGTATGGTGTTATGAAATACGTCTTTTGTTTATGTCCTAACTAAATAGATGAGTGAATGAGTTGTAATAAATGTTAGATAGTGAGTGTGTAAGTATATATATATATAAATAAGTAAAGGAGTTGAATATACCTAATTGTAGCACTGAGAAGAAATGAGTATGTATAATTACGCCCACTTGATACAGATCAGAGAGGCCTGTCGAAGCAACTGTCGATCTCGGAAGATAAATGCAGAGTTGAATGAAGATCTCTCGATAATTCTAGGGCTGTGTTGATGGACGATATTACTCAGGAAATTCCATGGCCTGATGAATGTAATGGTTAGCAGCTGTAGTCACAGGTGAACCTCACCATAGAATGTCGAATTCCCACTCAATACTGTGGAAATAAAATTAATGAGTATGAGTAGGAGCTATGTGAATAATGAGTAATGAGTTGTGGGTGAGACGTGCCTGGTGTCAGTCACACGTTGATTGACGTGACGTTGTCTCAGCAAACACGCATGGTGATATCGTCTCAGTAGATACACATGGTGATGTCGGCTTTCCACACTGGTAGCTGTGGTGAGTAACTGAGTAGCGATGAGTAACCTGGGTGAGGAAAGGTGAGTAAGATGTGTTATAAGTGTGGCTCTGATGTTTTGCCGTGTGTCTTCACCTCTGCGTCAGCAATGGAGGTAGGGAGGAGAGAGTGTTGGAGTTTTCGCGCTTGTTGCTCTGGTCTTTCTTTTCCTTTACTTGTTTTGTTTTTTATTTATTTTTGCTGCTGCTTGAAGTTGCGTGAAGAATAAGAGTTGTCTTGTAGACTTGTTATTTGTAGTTAATTGTAGAACTTGTTGATCCTCACTTGTAATTCGTCGATGCTACTGTATGCCCGTAGACTCGTTGACTCGTAGGCTCGTAGACTTGTAGACTCGTAGACTTGTTCCTCCTACTGTATACTCTCTTGCTCGATCGTAGAATTGTAGTATTGTAGAAGCAGCTGTGGAACTGGAGCTGACAGTTTCGCCTGCTTTTGTAGAAATGATGTTTCGTAGACGTAGAGTCGATCGTTACTGCCACCATTTAATGTTAAAGCTTCGTAGCCAACATCTATATATATGTAACTCTTAATTCTTGTAATTGGTGAGTCTTGAGTTTTGGTTAAAGTTATTTTGGTAATTGAAGTGCAGGAGGAGTTAAAGATGAATACAAGGAGTTGATCTTGATTTATTATCTTCAGAGAAAGTCTAAGTCGAGCAGCATATGTATTATACAGAGACTTAATATACTAAATCTAGTTGGATCCCTCTTCTTATTCGCTTTCTTCACTACCTGCCAGTTCTGTGGCGTGTCTCCTTCTGAGCTCTGATACCTACATTCTCGTTTAGCAGGGGCCGTGTCACGTGTGCTATACTGTTGTTGAAATGTTCTAGAAGCCTGTATGTGTATGTGTGTGTATGGTCACGAGGTGCTGTTTGTGGGCTATTGTGCTGATATGAGACATTCTGGAGGGGTGCTAACGTCATTTCCTTTTGGCCCCTAGGTTTGACATTGACCTAACCTCTAGACTATATATGTATGTTGCTAGCTATTATGTATTAAGATATTTTAGAGTCCTGACATCGCTCGGTCAGGCAGCTGGCGGTCCTCCGACAGCAATCATCATTGACATATGCTAATCAATTAATAAATAATATTCTTCTTCTTCACTCTTAATACATAATATTGATTATCATATTGTATAGACATAATATTCATGATAATATTGCACTGATCTAATAATATTACATTTTAAACAAGTTGTATACATAACTGAACAAATGCAATATAGTTAAACTGCAATGTCATCAGCAGTCCTGAAGTTGCCTTTTATATAGTACTGCATGGTCGCTTTTGCCGAATGGAGGGTGGTACATTAAATTGTCAATATCGTTTCCTTGCCTAGTGAATATAAGATCTAGTACAGAGGGTACATCAAGTGGTCTTTTTCTGGTGCTTTCCCTTACATGTTGCGTTAAGAAAAACTCCTGCACGAGATCCAGCTGCTTTTGGTCCCAACAGCTTTCTTGGCTAATTATTTCTATAGTATTCCATTTTACATTAAAATCTTCAGTTAGTATCATTTTTTCCAGTTTCTCCTCCATTCTATGTAGTAATGCTCTTAAACTTTGAGTTGTACTCTCTGCCACATCCTCATATTCTCCTCTTTCCCATGTGCTTTGATCCATGAGGCACGTATAAATTTACTACAGTTACTTTCCCTTCAGATGACTTGATCTCTGCTGCAATCAGTTCTACTTGTAAGGGTATATCTAGTTTTATTTCTTTGACTTTTAGATTTTTCTTTGTTATTATTATAATTCCTCCTCCTTTTTTTAAATTCCTATCTTTTCTCCATATACTGTATTCCTCTAAGTTCAGGATGTCATTTGATATCCTTGGTGTTTATTTATTTTTTTCAGTTAGGGATACTATATATGGTTCATTTTCTCTGATGTAATCATTCATCTCTAATAATTGTGATACAATTCCATCTACATTTCAGTACATCAACTTAATCGTCTTGTTTACATACTTGTTATGGCTTGGATCTACTACCTTCCTCCTTTTTCTTCCCTCTTGGTTATGTACAACTTTCGAACTTGCAATCCAATCACTTTGTGAAAACTGTATTTTTCTCCTCTGCTCTTCCCTCGTTCTTTGTTTTTGCTTCCTCCCTTTTCTCCTTTAGTAATTCCAGTTCCTCTTGAGTTAGGCATCTTTTTATCCATGCATTTTTGAATTCCTCTTTTTGCATGAGTTTCTTTGCATTTTCAAGAATCTCCTCCACAGTGTTTACACTCTGGAAGGTTACCTTAAGGGGCCTTTACGTATTTCTCTCATATTTCCCTAGCCTTTTGTGTTCCTCTATGTTTTTATTAAAAATTTCCTCTGATACTGCCTTCAGTATAATCATTACATTTGCCATTTCCTTTTTGTCTCTCGAGAGCTTGTTTTTTTTTTTTTTCTTCCTCTTCTATACCTGTGATTACAGTAGATTTATTGATACGAGTATCTGCTGAATCTCTAACCAATTTAGAACTGTTTTGGATTATTCTTTTCACTTCTTTTTTAATACTTTTTTCTTCAACTCTTGTGTCTTAAGTCTTTCTTTACTTTCACCATTTCAGCATAAGTGGTTTCCACATCATTTTTTTAACTTTGCACTGCTTCATTCACTTGTGTTATCTTCTCTTCAATATCACTGCTCTGATCTATCAGATTGCTTACTTGCCTAATTGTCTCTGTATCATTTTTGAACTCTTCCATGATGCTCTCGTGGTTGACTACTGTACTTGCAATTCAACTAATTTTCCTTCTAAGTAAACCCACTTCTAATGTCAGCTCATCTACTGTTGTGTCTTTCTTGTTGACTTCTTTTCCTAAATTTTCTATTTCCTCCTTGTGTGTGTGTTCTTACCTAATTGTTCTTACATAATTGTATCTTTACAGATATGAGTCAAGCTCGTACTGTCCCGTGTCTTAAACCATATTTATCGTACATATCCTTAAATTTGTGAATTGTTTTGGCACACACTATTTCATTCGGTAGTGCATTCCATTGATCAATTGCTCTGTTTGGGAAACTGAATTTCCTTACGTCTTTATCACCTCTCTTCTTATGCAGTTTTTTGCAGTGTCCTCTTGCTGATGCTTCTCCATATGTTAAGTAATCATTTATGTCTATTTTCTCCTTTCCTGATATGCATTTATATAGCATTATCATGTCACCTCTTTTCCTGCTCTCCTCTTGTGTTGGTAGATTCAGTTTATTTAGTCTTTCTTCGTAGCTTAGGTCCCTTAAGCTTGGTATCCATCTTGTAGCGGCCCTTTGAACTTTTTCAATCTTGTCTATATGCTTTTTGAGATGAGGAATAAAGACTACTGAATTGATGCATATTCCAGGGTTGGTCTAATGAATGCTGTTATTATCCTTCTTAGCATGTCTTCATTTATGTATATGAATGCTATTCTCATATTTGCAAGCAGTGTATACATGTTCCGTACCTTCTCGCTGATGTGGTCAGCCGGAGATAGTCTGTTATTGATAATCACTCCTAGGTCTTTCTCTCTTTCTGATGTGTATAGGGTTTTACTGTATTTCCTAACTTATAATCCCAATCAGGTCTTTTTCCACTTTTACCAAACTTGATTACAAGACACTTGTCCACATTGAATTCCATTTGCCATGTACTACTCCATTCATGAAGTTTATTTAATTTTTCTTGTAGCTCTTTACAAGAGTCTGTGTTAGTAATTCTCTTTTGTATTTTTGCATCATCTGCAAACATATTCAGATAGGTCTCATATCCAGTGTTACTGTTTATATCATTTATATACACTAAAAACATGATTGGTGCCAGCACTGAACCCTGTGGTACTCCACTAGTCACTTCTTTCCATGATGAGTACTTTCCTCTTAGTACTGTCCTCATTTCTCTTTTTATGAGAAAGTCTTGCATCCAACAAAACAGTTTGCCTCGAATTCCTCCTTGATGGTACAGTTTCCATAAAAGTCTCTGGTGTGGTACTGTGTCAAAAGCTTTCTTGAAATCTAAATAGATACTGTCCACCCATCCTTCCCTTTCCTGTATTGTGTTTGTTACTCTGTCATAGTAGCTCAACAGATTAGTAACACATGATTTTCCTTTTCTGAAACCAAACTGTCTTTCTGTTATCATACTGTGTTCTTCTAGATGATTTACCCAAGCTTTTCTTATAAGCTTTTCTAATACCTTGCTTACAACACTGGTCAGTGATACTGGTCGGTAGTTGAGTGGATTTTGTCTATTTCCTTTCTTGAATAATGGGACAATATTTGCTTTTTTCCAAATATCAGGTAGTTTACCTTGACTCAAGGATTTCTTGAAAATTAAAAATAATGGTTTACTTAACTGCTTTGCACATTCTCGTAATACCCAACATGAAATTTCATCAGGACCGCTTGCTTTTCCTCTGTCTACTCTACTTAACTCCTCCTGTATTACTTTTTCTGCTATTTGTATATCTGGTAGTATGTGTGGACATGCGTGTTCCACATAGTCCCTCTCAAAATTTTTTTCTTCTGTAAAAACTAATTGGAAATTCTTATTTAGTGCTTCACAAATATCTTTCTCTTGTGTATAAGTGATTCCCTCGTCCGTAATGGATTGTATTATATCTTTTACTTTAGTTTTCCTTCTGATATAGCTGTAAAACAGCTTTGGTTGATCACTACTTTTATTTATTATATCCTCCTCAAACTGTTTTTGGGCTTCCCTCCTTATTCTTGTATAGTCGTTTCTTGCCTGTTTGTAATTATTATACGCCCATTCACTATTGTGTCTTCTGTATCTATTCCACAACAAATCTCTTCTTTCTTTTTATTTTTTACATTCTGTATTGAACCATTTCTGTATTTTCTTATCTGCTTCTTTGTGCTGTCGGATGTACTTCTGGACTCCTATTTCATAAAATTCACAAAATTTTTTATATACAGCATTTAAATCTTGTCCTCTAAGCTCATTTTCCCAATCAACTTCTAAGAAATACTTCTTTAGGTCTTGATAATTTCCCTTTTTATAGTTTAGGCTCTTTTTGTAGCTATCATTGCTGTTTACTATGTCATATGCTATCCGGAGGTTATAATTTAGTACTCCATGATCGCTTTTGCCGAGTGGAGGGTGATATATTAAACTGTCAATATCATTTTCATGCCTTGTAAATATTAGGTCTAGCACTGAAGGTACATCAAGTCCTCTTTTTCTGGTGGTTTCCCTCACATGTTGCGTTAAGAAAAACTCTTGTACAAGATCCAGGAGCTTTTGGTCCCAACAGCTTTCTTGGCTATTTATATCTAGAGTATTCCAATTTATATTTGTATTGAAGTCCCCAGTTAGTATAATTCTTTCCGATTTCTCTTCCATTTTATATAGCAATGATCTTACACTCTGAATTGTACTCTCTGCCAGGTCCTCATATTCGTCTCTTTCCCATGTGTTTGATCTGAGTGGCATGTACAAATTGGCTACAATTACTTTACCTTCAGATGTGTCGATCTCTACTGCAATCAGTTCTACTTGTGATGGTATATCTAGTTTTATTTCCTTGACTTTTAGATTTTTCTTAGTTAATATTATAATTCCTCCTCCTTTTTTTAAATTTCTGTCTCTTCTCCATATATTGTATTCCTCTAAGTTTAGTATATATGTCATTGGATATCCTTGGCGTTAATTTTGTTTCAGTTAGGCATATTATTTGTGGTTCATTTTCTCTGACATAATCATTCATCTCTAGTAATTTAGATACCATTCCATCCACATTTGAGTACATCAACTTTATCATCTTGTTTATATACTTGTCATGACATGGTTCTACTACCTTCCTCCTTTTTCTTCCATCCTGTTTGTGTACCACTTTCTTACCTGCAATCCTATTACTTTGTAAAAAAAATTTCTTCTTCTCCTCTGCTGATCTTCCCTCATTTTTTTTTTTTTTCCTTCCTCCCTTTTCTCTTTCAGTAATTCCAGTTCTCTTGTGTCAGGCATCTTTTTATCCATACATTTTTGAACTCCTCTTTTTCCTTAAGATTCTTTGCATTTTTTAGTATCTCTTCCACAGTGTTTACACTCTGGAAAGTCACCTTTAGAGGTCTTGTCTTGCTTTTCTCGTATTTCCCTAACCTTTTGTGTTCCTCTATGTCTTTACTACAGATTTCCTCTGATACTTCTTTCAGTAAGCTCATTACATTTGCCATCTCCTTTTTGTCTCTTGTGATCTTGTTTTTAACTTCTTCCTCTTCTATACCAGTGATTACTATTGATTTGTTTATCTCTACTGAATCTCTGACTAACTTTGGATTGTTTTGGATTATTCTTTTCACCTCCTTCTTAATGCTTTTTTCCTCCACCCTTCTTTCTAAGTCTTTCTTTACTTTCACCATTTCAGCATACGTGGTTTCTACATCATTTTTGTAGCTTTGCACAGCTTCATTCACTTGTGTTATATTCTCCTCAATATCACTGCTCTGGCCAATTAGACTGCTAACTTGCCTAATTGTCTCTGTGTCATTTTTGAACTCTTTCATAACACTCTCGTGATTGACTACTGTACTTGCCATTTCACTCATTTTCTTCCTAAGTGTACTCAATTCCACTGATAGTTCACTGATGGTTGTCTTTCTTATTTGCCTCCCTTCCTAGTTTTTCTATTTCTTCCTTTTGCAAATGCATCTGCTTCTTTATTTCATCAATTTCATTTTTGAAAGCCATTTCTAGTTTGTTTACACGCTCAACCAGTCTATTGTGAGTCTCTACTTCAACCAGTTCTTGGTAGAAATCATCATTTTGCTTCTTACCTTTATCCCTTTTCTTTTCCAAAATTGTTTTACTGAAGTATGTATCCATTTTGCAATACTTAAAGTGCAAAGCATGTACTTACAATCTCCGTGTTGTTGTAGTCTAAACAAACCTCAGAGATGACTCAGCGTATTCTTTCGTCTTGGTCCTATTTCCTGTTTGAACAAGTCTTGTTTAAACTTTTTTTTTTTTCCTTTTAATAATGTGTGTGTGTGTGTTTACTTTTTTCTGTTCAGCCTAATTTGCGTGCTTTCTTCTATTTGAAGTTGCCTTTCTGTTTGCTGGCGATACGGCTACAGGCACTACTTGAAGCAGTGCTTCTGTCTGGTTGATTGGTCATCCTGAAGAGACCATCACTGGTTGTCGACTACCATCTAAGGGTCAATTGCTCAGACATTTATTTTACCACCACTTAGTCCTGAAGAAAACCAAGTCTGACAGTGCACCTGCATTGACTGACACTGTTCTTTGTTTCTGGGGCTCAGCCAATGTTCCAACCACGGCTGTCCGCTACTGCAAGCTGCAAGAACGAGTTTCTGAGACTAGTTGAGCAGGATGAAAAGCTGAAGAAAAATTGACTGAAGGACTTAGAGTCATGTCAAGTGATGGAAGACATCTTTTTGGGAGACCTTGAAGAACTATTTGACATCTCTAAGCGAGACGCCTGGATGCAGATCAATAACGAGGAAAACCAGGCTTTCCTAATCAGTCAACAGGAAGAGTGCATGCAATCGACAATGGAAGGAGTCGACCAGCTGCTCCAGAGACCCTGTGAGGTGAAACGCAGGTGAATGGAGACAGAGAAGAGAAAGAAAAAATCTGATAGAGACAAGGAAGCTATGGCTGTGACAGTCGATTAGTCGAAAATTGTTTCCTTCTCATCTTCTTCATCATCAGAAGCAGAAGACGTTGGAGATGTGGAGTTTACCCCCAATCTCCATCGAACAGCAAGTACGCCAAAGAGGGTCAAGGAGACTATCCACGCTTTTCTTTCTCCTGTGGTTACTTGGACAGTGGGTCAAGTAAAAATATGAGACAGGACAGTGATGTTTGCAATCGGAGCCTTGACAAAAGTGACTGGTCAGGACTTGAACAAACTGACGCTCCTTAGAAGTTCTATCCATCGCCATCGAATTAAGAACCGTGAAATGACAGTAGCTGAAGCCAAAAACCACAATATACAGCATCAGCATGACGTTCTGTGCTGCTCAAAGGAAGCTTTCATAGAATAGCACTTTCATAGAAAAATCACAGGGTTTACTGGACCAAAATGGCTTTTCTGAGTATGTGCTTACTGTTCACTTTAACATTAGAGACAAAAACTTCCTTTTTTATGTTGTGTTCAGGTCGTCTATGGTGCAGTGCAATAATGAGATGGTAACGAAAAGCGAACACTGTAGCGACTTCTAAATATTAGGCTAGAAAACTGAAATTTGGCAGGTTCGTTTGATTAATAAACGTGAACAGAAATAACTTTTGCTTGTCATGCTATCTTGTTATTTGTATTTTCGGACCACTCTCTCTCTACAGAGATAGATATAGATACATACATAGACACATAGACACATACATAAACAAATAGACTGATCGACATACATATAATTAGATAGATAGATAGACAGACAGATAGACAGGTAGATAGACAGATATGAGGGGGAACCCCAAATTCCTGGAATTGTTAATAAAATATTTCATGGCAAATTAATGGCAAATCTATTTTAGCTTCCTTCAAAGCATTCCCCTTGAGATGCTATACACTTGTTCCAGTGCTTTTTTCATTCCTGGAAACACTTCCTGAAGTTATTTTTTTCCATCTTGTCCACAGACTCCCACATTTTTTCCTAGATTTCATCTAAGGTGTCATATCTGGCTTTCAGATGTAACTTAATCTGGGGAACAAAAAATATCGGAGGGAGAGAGACCTGGCGAGTAATGAGAATGTGGAGCAACAACAACTTTGCTTTTGGCCAATAATTGCTGAACTGACAACACAGTGTGTGATAGGATGTTGTCGAGATGCAAGTACCATCTCTGCATGCCCTACTTTTCTGGACATTTGAGCCTGATACTTTCCCGTAGACGTCTCAGCACTATCATGTAAAACTGCTGGTTCACACTGTGTCCACAGGGACCAAATTCTTTGTCAACTCCCTCAATGTAAAAAAAAAAAAAAAAAAAAAAAACGAGAATAACATTATTTTGATGTGGGACTTGACATTACGTATTTTTTACGGTCTTGCAAATGTTGGTGACTTCCACATACCTTAGACCCTGGTCTTGTTATCCATAATATTTGAAATAAATTTTGGGTCATTTTTCAACTGTTCTTTGAAGTTCTAACACACATTTACACGATATTTATGTTTTATTTCAATACGGTGGAATACCTTTACCAGACTCCTGTGCACACGAAGATCTTCTGTCCAAATCAATTGGACTGAACTCCCAAGAAACGACTGTGTCCACCACTAGTTAATCAATAGTGCGACGACGATCATCCAAGTTTGCCAGTCGAATTTTCTTGTTTTCATCTGTTCGTGAGGTCTAAGAACAGCCAGAACGTGAACAGTCTTGGACATTTTGTCTTTCCTAAAATGTGCATAGCATCTGTAGAACTGTTTTTTTTTTGTTTTTGTTTTTTTAACTTATCCTTCAAAGCTTCTTCAAGCATTGTAACTGCATCAGTCTTTCCTGAGCAAAAACTATAATTGAAAACACACTCGTTGCTCATTCAAATCTGCCATTGTGGTTTGAGGACGATAATTACAAAAGTCAGTTAATGACCGATGATAAAACTCCAGAAATATGGACTCGACCTTCTCTGTCCAATACCACGAGGCAGAAGGATTTACCAGATTGCGCACAATTGGTGCCAACCGGCACAACATGGTACTAATTCGTTTTCCTGTGCTATCGATCTATCCGGGAAATTACCGGTACCCCTTCGTATCTTACTTTCGTGTTCCTGAACTTGAACCTTCTTAATTTTCTACTTTGAATAAACCTGATTCTGCTATGAAAATTTCTTTGACTGTCTTACTTCTAAGATGGAACACATCATATCAATTTTTCCTTTTTCTGAAACTCCATTCTACTGCAGGTGACTGCAATGTTCACCACCACATTTGGCTCTCCTCCCCTTTCACCAATTCACCTGGTGAATAAGCCTACATCTTTTCTATTTTTAATAACCTTGAATAGCTTGTACCACACCCTTCCCATATCCCTAACCATCTATGAGAGAGTTCCAACATATCTGACTTTATCTGTCCAGCTAATCCTTTTATTTATGGTGTTTATCTTTTCTCTTCGTTGGGCTTCTCTGATCACAACCTTAACTTTTAGCCTGTCCTACTGTTCCAGTAAGGCCCATGGACCCTCCCAAGAAGCGATTTCTTTGGCACTTTGGAGCTGGTCAATGGGAGGCCCTCACGCAGCACTTCTTTGATTTCCCATGGAATTATTATTCCTTCCATGGCCATGAACCATCTGAATGTGCCTCACGCATTATGGAAGTTATTCTCATGGGTAGAGAATAATCCATTCCTTTGTCTTATCCTGTCCCCACTGCAGGGGGTCACCTTGACGTGGTGGCGGGGCTTGAAGCGTGATTGGCTGTGCCACCTACTTTGGAGGCATGCCTACCTTTGTAGGGTTCGGCATTTGTCGGCCTCACGGACCAAGCACCCCCCACATCACTGGTGGAGGAGGTCTGATGGTGATGTTAGTCCCTGCCCATTTGCCAACTAGGGCGGGACTGTTACCTCCCCACGTGTTTGCCGTGCGTGGCGTCCCGTAATGCTGGGAGACAGGAGTCCTGGAGGTTGAGTGATGCTGCACGATGCACCCTGCAGCTAGCAATACACCTCTTTGGTCCCTTATTCTGGCTAGACAGGCGGCCTGGTTGGACCCGACCAGGTCAATCGGCTGGTCATGCGTTGGCTAGGGTCAAGTGGGCACTGGGGGGCCTGGTGGCTCCTATTGTCCTGGAGTTTGCCTAGGTCCCCCGGTGGTTACCCATGTATACTCTCCCTCTACCTCTGGAGTCACCAGTTGTGTTATCCCTGGCACATGACTTCCCCTTGTTGGGCTCCATGGTGGGTGGAGGGGTGGGGGAATGAAGGTTTTTTTTGAAACACATGGCCACTCAAAACAAAAATTTCATTGACGACTCTGGCTCTGTCCCTGGCGACTCCCTTATTGCCACCTTGGAGCCTTACCAGGCCCCTGGGGAATTTCCTCCTTTGCCTCAGCATTCACCTGGGACTGGGAGGCTATCACATCGGGTAGGTACGGCCTTGGGGTTGAGCACAGAAGAGCTCGTGCTGGCTTCATACATAAAGTATCTGGTGCTGAAATCCTCTGTAGGAGGGTCATTCCTAGATGTTGATATTTTTGAGCTGTACCATGCCATAGTGTCAGCTTGTAGAAGAGAGCCCAAGATCTCTTCCCAGAGGGATGGAAGCATTCTCAATGAGGTGTCCTCCCCAGAGAAGAGCTTCCGGCTAATGAAATTGACCTCTGTTGCTGGTTCTGCTGTTACCTGTGTTCCTCATGGAACCTTCAACCAATGTAAGGGAGTCATTTTCTCTCGTGACATCCTCAGATACTCAGAGGAACGATTGTTGGAAGAGCTGCGGTCGTTTGGTGTGGTGAAGGTTGAGTGCCTTCAAAAAAAAGATAGATGGGATCTTGACCCCGACTCCAACATTGTTCTTGACATTTGATAAATTGACATTGCCTAGGTCCATGAAACTGGCATGGCTATTGCTTCCTGTGAAGCCGTATGTGCCAACCCCAAAGCGCTGTTTTCACTGCCAGGGGTATGGACATGTTAGCCAATTTTGCCGCCGCTCACAGGCTGCCAATGACTGTCCAGGACCCCTTAAATGCTATCACTGTGGGGGCCCTCATGCGGTATCTTCCAAAAACTGTCCTCGCTACTGCATGGAAAAGGAGATTTTATTGATTCGAACACTTGAGAAGGTTTCATTCCCTGAGGCTAAGAAGAGAGCCCTGACTCCCTTCTTTCAGCCCGGTGTTACTTATCCTTTCTGGAATACCAGTACACCACCCTATGTCTCAGAGACAGCCTTGACCCAATCCAGTGCCCACTGCATCATCTAGTGCTTTGTGGGATGCTGTCCCTATTGTTCATACTGTTTGTGAAAATGAACCTCGCGCACCCCCTACTGTGACTGTTTCTGCCCCTACTTCAGTGGCTGATGACTTGCACACTTCTGTGGTGATGACAGATGTCCATGTTGACCAGACTCCTTCTCCTGTCCTACCCAGTCTGCCCAAGGCTCTACCTGTACCTGGCAAACCTCACCATTGTTCGTCAGAGTCCTCTGAGCATGAAGACCGGCCACCTATGGTCTCTATTGTCGACCTTTCTGTCGACACCTCTCCTCTTCCCTCTGCCCAGCAGGCTGAGGGACCTAGCCAGGCAACATCCGAAACAGCAGGTTCACCTCCGGTCCCATCCCCACCTGGGGATGTTGTTGGACAGCTTATTGGTGCTTCAGATCAGGAGCATGGGATGGTCCCCTCAAAAGATTCGAGTCCAGTGGACTCTACTTCCACCTACGGGACTTCCGGTGGGAGCACTGGCCGTCCTATATCTCCAAAGGCGACCCCTAAGCCGCCTTCCAAACAAACTGGTCTGCCCACTTCAAGAAAGAATGTTGAAAAACTTACTTCCTCATCCTCACGCTAGCCATCGGGTGTTAGACAGAGGGTGCGGGTTTCTGGTGCTGGGCAGGCTCCTCCAAAGGGCTCTCATAAGCATCAATCCAAACCCGCTGGGGGGGCAAGGCTGGCTCGCCCCTCATCCTGATTCTTCCTTCACTATGGGTACTAAGGCATTCTCAGCCTGTATACTACAATGGAATTGTAGAGGTGTCATGGCAAATTGGGAGGAATTGCAGTTATTACTCTCTGCTTTGAACCCGCTATGTGTCTGTCTTCAGGAGACGATGGTGGGGAACAGACAGTTCCCTTCTATTAGGGGGTATGAAGTCTTCCATGCATCTCCTCCTGGTGGTCACAGCGGTGGATGTGCAATTCTGTGTCGTTCTGATGTCTCCTTTATTTCCTATGAGATAGTCCCCCTATCAAGTTCTAGCAGTACAGATGCATGTTCGGAGGTGCTATACCATCTGTTGTCTGTACCTCTCACCTTCCATTTCTGTTATGTGTGCTGATCTAGAAACCCTTATCAGCCAGCTTTCACCCCCTTTCCTGCTCCTTGGTGACCTTAATGGCCGCCATCCTTTGTGGGAAGACTTGCTTTCAAATCCCCGGGGTGATCTCTTTGCCTCTTTTGTTGGGGATTTTGATTTGGTTGTCCTAAATGATGGGAGGCCGACTCATTTTCATCTTCAAACTGGCACATATTCTGTCACTGACCTTACCATTTCCTCCTCTGACTGTGGCCTTGATTTTTCTTGGGAGGTTTTGGATGATCTACATTGTAGTGACCATTATCCTGTAATGGTCCAGCCTATTCACTCTGTTCCTGCAGCCCGTATGCCACGCTGGTGTCTGGACAGAGCTGATTGGTCTCTCTTTGAGGAAGTATGTGTATTTGCCAACAGGGTTACTGATTTTTCAACTATCGATGATGCCGAACGTTATTTTACTATGACAATTTTCTCAGCAGGGGTTCATTCCATCCCACGGACTTCTGGTGTTTTTTCCCGGAGACCTGTGCCATGGCGGAATGATGACTGCTCCATAGCAAAGAAAGCTTACAAAGCAGCTGCCCGTCGGTATTTTGCCAATCATAATGTTGTTTTTCTATAGATACAGTTTCGCAAAGCACGTGCTCACTATAGATGGGTCATGAAGAATGCTTGCCGTATCTCGTGGAGGTCGTATGTTTCTACAGTTACATCCTCGACTCCAATGTCTATGGTGTGGAAAAAGGTGCGCAAGATTTCTGGTAGGTTCTCATCCCCCTTCCCACAGGTGTTGCGACTTCACAGAGAACTTGTGTCTGCACCAGATGCAGTAGCCTCTGCCTTTGCAAATCAGTTTTATGCTGTCTCAAAAAAGGTTTCTTCTCAGCTGTTTGCTACCTTTCGTAAGAATCAGGAGAGATTGGGTCTTGACTTTCGTTCTCGTGGGGGAGAGATGTATAATTTAGACTTAAGCCTCCATGAGCTGTGTGATCCCCTCTCAGAGTGTAGTGACACTGCTCCTGGGCCTGATGACATTCCATATGCTTTGCTTCATCATCTGCCAACTGATTCACTTCAGTTTTTATTGGATCTTTTTAACAGGGTTTGGAGTGAGGGTTCTATTCCCAGGAATTGGAAGTTGGGTATTGTCCTTCCCATAGAGGTAGGAATAGGGTAGAGTCGGCGTGAGAAGGCTCCGGTGAAGCCAGAGAACTGTCAAACGGCCATATTGGTCAAGTCAAGAGGTCACGGCAACACCTACCTGACGAAGAAGATTGCTGTGCACTCCTACCTCTATGGCTGTGCCCATAGAGGTAAGAGTCCTAATCCTACCTCCATGGGTGTGGCCATGAGATTATTAAGCCTTTAATACCTCCAGCTGTATGTCCACCTGGTATTCCTCAGGGAGAATGCCAGAAACAAAGAAGTAGACTTCATTCTACCTCTGGTTTTAGTTGTAGTTCAGCTGTGGGTGTGAGACGTTCTGTCCTAAGTTGTAACTCACCATCAAATAACCTAAGTCTCCAAAAATGCCCACCACCTGTGCCGCATTTGGGTGTAAAGAAAGAGGAGATAAGAAATCTGACCCATCCATTACATTTCACTGGTGAGTATCTTTAGAGTGAATTATAGTTTGTAGGTTAGTATGCAAAAGTAGATAAATAAATAAATAAAGATAATACATATTTTTTTCTGTTTGCAACTAAGAAAACACTCCCGTCTGGTCAGCAGAACCAAGTCAGACAGCTGTCAAAGAGGTCGCCGCCATGTTGGTCGAGTCAGGTCTGTCGGCCTCACTCTGACCTACCCTTGGTTAATCTCATATGCCGCCTCTACCTACTCCTACCTCAATGGTCCTTCCCATTCCCAGGCCTGGTAAAGATCATTCCCAGGTCACCAACTATCGCCCTATCACTTTAACATCATGTGTGTGCAAGCTGTTCGAAAAGATGGTCAATGTCAGGCTTATGTGGTTTCTGGAGAAAGGTTGCTTTCTCTCTACGTCACAGAGTGGTTACCGTAAGTTACGGTGCACTTCAGACAATCTTACCAGGCTTGAGGCGTCGATCTGTGAAGCTTTTGCCTCTAAGCAACATCTTGTGGCTGTGTTCTTTGACCTTGAGAAGGCTTATGACACTGCCTGGCGTCATGGCATCCTCCGACAACTTCATGCCTTTGGTTTACGTGGTCGCCTGCCTGTGTTGCTTGGAGACTTCTTGACTGATCGTGTGTTTCGGGTTCGTGTGGGTTTTACCCTCTCTGTGCCACTGTGCCAGGAGGAAGGTGTCCCACAGGGGAGTGTCTTAAGTGTTTCCCTGATTGCGGTGGCCATCAGTGGTATCGCGATCACTTTGCCTGCTGGGGTATCCTCATCGCTTTATGTGGATGACATAGCTATATGGTTTTCTGGTCCCCACATGTCTGCTATTGAGCGACGTATGCAACTTGCCTTGGACAAGATTTCTGCCTGGGCCACTTCCAAGGGTTTTCGGTTTTCCCCCTCTAAGACTGTGGCTATGCACTTCCGTAGGATGAGAGGGGTACACCCAGACCCTGATCTCTAGCTTTGTGGCAGGAGACTTCGTTGTGTGACAGAGACGAAATTCTTGGGCCTGACATTTGACTGTCGTTTGACATGGGTTTCACACTTGGCAAATCTTAAAACATCATGTATGAAGGCTCTCAATCTATCGAGGGTTCTGTCCCATACGTCTTGGGATGCTGATCGAAGGATGCTCTTGCATTTGTTTCAGGTTTTTGTAGTCTCCAAGCTGTCATATGGCTGCAAGGTATACTCCTCTGCCACAGAGTCCAGACTAAAAACTCTAGATGCTGTCTGCCATGCTGGACTTCGCCTTGCAACTGGGGCTTTTCGGTCATCTCCAATTTCCAGCTTGTTGGTGAAAGCTTGTGTGCCTCCTTAGATCTACTGCGTCAGTCTGTTGCAGCACGGTGCTGGCTCCAGATTCGTCGCCTTCCAGATTCACTTGTCTGTGAGTGTGTGATGAATCAGTCTTGTTTTCTGTGTTATAGTAGACACCCTCGCATGCCTCGTCCATTTGGCTATAGGGTTTGGGATATTATGGAAGAGTTTGGTTTGACAGCAGTACCTGTCAGTCCTGTCGGGTTCCCAAGGGTTGCACCATGAATATTGCCCAAGGTGACTTTCTGTAGATCTTTTGCAGGTTCAAAGGATTCTGTCGCTCCTCAGTGCTGTTTACAGTTATTTTTAGAACATTCTTCTAGTCATGGTGGTTCTGTACCTGCGTATACTGATGGCTCTAAATCCGCATCTGGTGTTGGTTTTGGAGTGGTATTTCCCAATTTTAGTTGTGGACGTAGTCTTCCTTTGGTTGCCTCAATTTTTACTGCAGAGCTGTCAGCTATCGTTTTAGCCCTGAAGTTGGTGTTTACTCACCCTGACAATTATTTTACTATTTTTAGCGATTCTCAAGGGGCCCTTTTGGCTCTGGAATCTTTTAACTCTTCCCATCCTATAGTTTTAGCTATCTTGGAGTGGCTGTTCCTCATTCGTCGTCAGAGGAAGAGAGTAGATTTTTGCTGGGTTCCCGCACATGTTAGTGTGGTTGGCAATGAGAAGGTGGATGCATTGGCCAAGGCTGCGGCTTCTTAACAGCCCCCAACCGAATATGCGCTTCCTGCTTCTGATATAACACTTTACTTGTGGCACGGAATTCGTATGCATTGGCAGAGACGCTGGGATACTGTCGCTCATAATAAGCTGAAAGAGGTCTTTCAGAGAGTGGATGTGCCAAGAGTTCTCCTTTCCATGCCTCGGCGATTTGAGGTGGCTCTTGCTAGGCTTCGTATTGGGCACTCTCGGCTTATACATGGGTTCCTGATGAGTGGTAAGACTCAGCCATACTGTGATGATTGCCTTGTTCCCCTTACTGTCCGTCACTTGCTGGTCGAGAGCCCGAGTTTGGGGGACCTGTGTCAGAGTTTCCCCCAAAGGCATACAGGAGCAGATGGGGTCTACTGTCTCTCCTCGATGCTTGGTGGAGCCCATAGCGATTTTACTGATGTTTTTAGTTTTCTTCAGTAGGCGGGCCTCCTTCCACTTTTATAAGTAACTGATATTTTCCTTTAACTGTTATTATATTATTTTTAGCGTTTTATTTCTAGTAATAGTTATTAACTTTGTCTTGAATATGCACTATTTATTTCCTGTGTCTTTTGGCTTGTTGTCCGGCGGCATATGACCCTGGCAGTTGCGCCGCCAGATTTTAAATATTTTCAATCAATCAATCATTGTCTTATCCTGTGACTAATGCAACAAAAAGAAAAGTTTACTCACGGTTGTTCTAATGCTATCCACAACAAGGAGAAGGCCTTCAAAAGGTACGAGAGCCAACCCACTCCTGAGTATCATCTCTTCTATGTTTCTGCCTGGATATTGCACTAAGTCTGTCCTTTGCTCTGCTAAAAATAATTCCACTCGTACTAATTGCTCTGAACTCTCCAACTCACATTCTTCCCACTCCACTTGGCACCTTGCCTAAAACCTTTCTAACAGCTTTTCTTTATCATCCTTCCTTCCTCGTTTCTGCTCTGATGACTCTGAGCTGTTTTTTTCTACTGATAAAGCTGAACTCATCACTTAGAATTTCTCTTCCAATTCCACCATAGATGATTCCAGTGCTATTCCTCCATCATTTTCCCTCTATGACTTCCTCATGGCTGACATTAGAATTTCTTCATCTGATGTGTTCTCTGCCATCAGCAGCCCCTGTACTAACAAGGCATGTGGGCCTGATAGGGTCCCTCCTATTGTCCTCAAGAACTGTGTTTCCATGCTTTCACCCTTCACTTTTGTCTTTCAACTTGTACCTTACCTTCTTGCTGGAAGTTGGCCAAATTCAGTATGTCCCAAAGAACGGTAACGATTCACAGCCGTCCAACAATCGCCCAGTTGCTTTAACATTGTTTATTTTTAAAATTTTTGAATCTATTCATAACAAAAATATTTAAAGACATCTTTCCTATCATAACCTTCTTTTCAGTTGTTAGTATGGGTTCTGCAGGAACACTCCACTGACGATCTTCTCACCTTCCTTTCAGACTCCTGGTCATGCTCCTTTCCGGACTATGGCGATAGCTGTGCCATTGAAGCTGAAATCTCAAAGCTTCCGATCGAGTCTGGCATAAGTCTTTAATGTCCAAACTGCTCTCTTACGGTTTTTATCCGTCCATCTATGCCTTCACCTCTAGCTTCCATTCTGGTCGGTCTGTAGCTGTTGTTGTAGACGGCCACCGTTCGTCTCCTAGGACTATCAGTAGTGGTGTTCCTCAGGGCTCAGTCCTATCACCAACTCCCTTCTGTTCATCAGTTACCTTCATAGCTGTACATCTAACTCTTATCACTCATACGCTGCTGACTCCACACTTCGCCTTTCAATCCGCATCCTGCAGCATATATCTCAGCACTTACTTCAACATACAAGGGATGAAGCTATGGCACATTAATGTTTGACTTGACTCGTATCTCTGATTGGGGTACAACTAATCTTGTCGTCTTTAATGGATGAAAAACTCAGTTCTTACATCTTCTGACCATCAAAATCTTCCATACGAATATCCTCTAATTTTTAACAATACCCAACTTAGATTTTTCTTGCAGAGATCATATTACTTATTATTATACACGCGTTTTATTCACCCCTGTTTAGAGTACATTTCTCATGTGTCAGGAGGCTATCCGCATACATCTCTTCTCAACAAAGTGGAATCATAGGTTTTTCGTCTTATTAGCTGTCCTCCATTTTCTGGCTCACTTCAGATTCAATCTCTTCGCCACAATGTTGCATCTTTACCACTTTTCTATTGCTATTTCAATGGCCACTGTTCCTCTGAAATGCCTGCTTCTATCCCTCCAGCTATATGGTGGGTGCATAGCACCCATCTAGAAACAAACTCTCACCCCTTCTTAGTCCAGCTTTCTAATGGGAGAGTTAACCGTTACTCCTAGTCCTTCATGTATGCAACAGCTGAACTCGGAACTGTCTTTCTCTGTCTATAATTCCTACCACCTATGACCTCCAGTTTTTTAACCCGCTGCGTCCCGTCGACGTACTTCCACGTCCTCACGTTATGTCACTGCCAATCCCGTTGACGTACTTCAACGTCCTGCAATTGCAAGGTTCATAATTTCCACAATTTTCAAAATTTGCTCGAGATTTTCGATTCGCCCTCGTACCCAAGCCTCCCCTACCTGCCGCCAGGAGGGCAGCGTCCCAGACCCCGCGTGACCTGCGCTCGCCCTTGTCTCGGTCACTCACCTGTTAGCAGTGACCCAGGTCAGACATGGCGCAGAAAGGTCTCTCAGACGACGAAATACAATCCGCCCTGGATGCCTTCACTGGAGATAGTGATTCTCCACTTGATGATGATGTGGTGGATCGAGATTATGTGCAGCCTGAGGAGGAAATAACAAGCAGTGATGAGGAGGTCCCTTCGTCCCGGAAAAAGCTGTATGTCACGTATCGTAAGGCAAGGGAAGACCAGCCTGCACCCAAAACACCTGCATGGACCTCTCTCCATCCCCTAGAGAGAGATTCTGATGAGGACGAGGATGAGGACGATGATGATGACGGCGGCTTAGGACGTGATGTTGCCTCGTGGTTGGGGAAGGAAAAAATCTCACCCCGAGGATCAGAAGGTGGGGCGAGAAGGCAAATAAAGTATGGCCTAGTGTTTTATCTGGGGAAGGCAAAAGTGGTGTGGTGGGAGTGCGGGGTGAAAGGGAAGTGGTGTGAGGGAGGCAGCACGAGCATGTGGTGCAGGTAGGCCTAGGGGAGAGGAGGTGGAGCCACTCCCCAGCACGTCTTTCGCCATACAATATTCCCAAACTTCCTCCACACAGCCCCAGGATGTGGGGAAAGGAAGGAAATGGAAGGGAAAGGGTAAAGGAAAAGGGAGAGGGAAGAGAAGTGCGAGTGATGAAAGGCGCCGCTCTCCACCTCCCCCACCACCACCAATGTTGCGTTGTGCCTTCAGCCATGTTTCAGAGAGTACTATAACTTCCTACACTACTGAAACTGTGTGGGATGGCGATATGACGCTCAGTATAATGGTAAGGCCAGTCAGTATGTGCCAAGTCTTATATAAACTTGAAATGGGTGTAATGTTTGCAGGAAAGTAATGTATAAGTTGAGAAATAGTGTAAGTTGAACGAAGTGATATGAAAACTACACCCACTGTATAAATCTGCGAAAATATGACGCTCAGTATAACACTCTGGTCAGTAAATATGTGATAGCAAGAATATAAAGTGGAAACGGGTGTAATGTTAGCATGAATAAAACGTATAAGTTGAAAAATAGTGTAAGTTGTAATAATTGATGTCACGAGTACACCCACTGTGTAATTCTGCGAAAATATTACGCTCAGTAGAACATTCTGGTCAGTAAGTATGTGATAGGAATTATATAAAGTGGAATTTGTTGTAATGTTAGTAGTAAGGTAATTTATAAGTTGAATACTAGTGTAAGATGAAACAAATGATATCGCGATAACACTCACTGTGTAAGTACGCGCTAATATGACGCTCAGTTGAATCGTAAGGTCTGAAATTATGTTATATCAATTATATCAAGTGTAAACATGTGCAATGTTAGTGGAGAATTATTATATAAGTACAAAAATAGGTTGTAAGTTGAAATAGTAGTCATAGCGACTTCACCGTGTGTGTTATTATGCGCTATTATTACGCTAAATATTTACGTAAGGCCTGAAATTATCTCAAAACAGTTCTATAAAGTTGAAAAGTGTATAATGTTATTAGGAAAGTATTATGTAAGTAGAAAAAACAATACGAGTTGAAACAACAGTCACAGCGAGTTCACTCACTACGTAAATAAGCGCTAACATTACGCTAAATGTTATCAAAAGGCCTGTGAATATGTAAAAACAGTTCAATAAAATGTAAAATGGTATAATGTTATTGTAGAAGTATTATGTAAGTAAAAAAATTATATGTATCATGATTTTCGAATGTTAGCGATTCATCGTACCAGTCTGCCCGATTTTGCTCGTTTCGCACGATGGTACAATGCTTATTTCAGCTCTATTTTTGTATAAAATCCAATTTACTCTTTTATCACATGTTTTTATGTTTGTAATAAATACATATGTACTTACTTTCATTGGTTTCCCAGACTTATAATACCATAGAAAACATTACAGGCTCAGACCACCTACAGAGAACACGGTGCCAGGTGTGACCAAGGCATACCTGTTTAAGGCAATTATGGACCCTGGGGAACAATTTCTTTGTGACTGACCATTGTTTCTGACCAAAAGCGAAAGTTTTAGCAAAAAAAAAATTGGGTCCAAAAATGGTCGGGATTGGGGGGTTCCATTGGTGAGAAAGTGGTCGGGACGGGGCGGGTTAAACAGTGTGTCCAGGCATCTCGAACCGATCTTGAATTTGGCTCCTTATTATCTTGTTTTTATTTTTCTCGGAGGCAACAATTTGCGGACTTCTTTCCTTTGATTTCTTCTTCTTTGTATAATATATATATATATATATATATATATATATATATATATATATATATATATATATATATATATATATATATATATATATATACATATATACATATATATATATATATATATATATATATATATATATATATATATATATATATATATATATACAGTATAAATAGATAAAGAAACACACATTGCACATGGATATGTGGAAAGTTTTTTACGCTCTCTCCGTCAACTGAATCCGGGACACCTACTGTAGATAGGACCCAGGCACCGTGCGATTATACAATGACTTGATAAAACCCTAGATACCTGAATTTTATGAAAAATTAGGTAAATCCATTATGAGAGGATATTTTTCAAACCTAACCCACGTGGTGACACGTATTCCAGTCATTAATCTAATTGCTTATCCCCATTCTGGTAAGGGGGGGCGATCAACATCCACTCACTCGATGTAGTGTTGCTTTGGGTGTCTGCCCTTTCCTGTCTTCTTTCCTTCATCTTCTGTCATTCTTTCCTTCGTTCTTTCCTCTTTCTTCTGCCTGCGGTTGACTTTGCACTCTCTCTTGTGTCTTTCCTTCTTTCTTTCCTCTTCCATCTGCCTAGGGGTAACTCTACACTGAGTGACAAGTGAAGTGGTTTCCTTTACACCAGGAAACTATTTACTACGCTGGATGGTAACCATATAACCAGATTACAGCGCCTGGTGGTTTAGTGGGTAATTAAGGTGCTCCAATCGGATTGAGCCTATATAGGTTTATATCCAAGGGATGGTTGAGATTTACTGCTCACGTAATGCCACTCAGGGATGAGTGAGGCTGGTCACTCTCATCTTAAATGTCAGGACCAACTTGCCTAGCCGCGGGCTCCTACGCTCCTCATGGGGCTACATAGGATTGAATGATGGATGGATGGATGGCTTATCCCCATGCAACTCGGCAAGCTTCCTCGTAGTTTTAATTTATCCCAGTCAGTGCACAAGCGTCTTCCTGTTTGTTGGAGAAACACAGAATGTACGTGCGTATTGTACATATGTGAAAACTGCCTGGCTGTTATCTAGGGGTCCAGGGTACGATTCCCGGCTAGAAATGTAAAAATTATATATATATATATATATATATATATATATATATATATATATATATATATATATATATATATATATATATATATATATATATATATATATATATATATATATATATATATATATATATATATATATATATATATATATATATATATATATATATATGATAGATAGATGTGTGTGTGTGTGTGTGTGTGTGTGTGTGTGTGTGTGTGTGTGTGTGTGTAGAGTGGTTACAGGACAGGGCTACTATTGAAATAAAACCCGAATATGTTAAGAGCAAGAAGCACGTAACGATACTAGTGAAGAGGAAAAAGGAAGGGGTAAATGAGGATCTAGGAAGAAAAATGAAAGCGAACTACTCTGAAAATAGAAAGTTATTCTGGAAAGAGGTGCATAAATGTGGAAGTGAAAGCGGAAAGAAGTGTGATGGTGTGAAAGATGCAGGTTGTAGATTATTAACCTATGGAGATGAAGTAAGGACCATATGGAAAGAATATTTTGAAAGCCTGATGAAAGGGGATAGAGAGAGCAGAGCCACTGGAGGTGTGAAGAGAAGGAATGCAGTTCCAGGAAATGTGACACTCGCACAGGTGTGGAACCCTGTGAAGTGGCTGAAAACTGGGAAAGCAGCCGTGGTTGATGAGGTGTATGCAGACGTGATTAAGTAGTGGAGAAAGCGGAATTAAGTGCTTGTTGGAGATATGTAAGAAGGCAAGGATGAGTGAGACTCGTAGCGGAGTGGAAAAAGACTGTGATTGTACCCCTGCACAAAAATAAAGGTGAACGAAGTGAGTGCAAGAATTTTTGTGGCATAAGTCTTTTGAGTGTGGTAGGGAAGGAATATGGAAGAATTATTATATATAAAGTAAAACAGATATCAGACGTCGTAGTGAGTGATGTACAGGGTGGCTTTAGGAGTGGCAGGTGATGTGTGGATCAAATATTTGCAGTAAGACAGATAGTAGAGAAGGCTTGTGAGAAAGGCTATAAGGTGTTTATGGCATCCATAGATCTGGTAAAAGCATACGGCAAAGTAGAAAGAGAAGGAACGTGGAAGGTTTCTGCGCATGTACGGTGTAAATGGTAAGCTGCTAGGTGCCGTCATGAGTTTTTATGATGGCAGTGAAGCATATATAAGGGTAAATGAACATCTAAGTGAATAGTTCACGATCGGTGTGGGCGTCCGACAAGGTTGTGTGATGTCCCGATGGTTGTTCAATATAAATACATATAGATAGGGTGATGAGAGAAGTAAAAAAGATGAGTAATGGAATGGCACTTCTAATGAATGGTGATGGATGGAATATCTCAGAGTTGTTGTATGCTGATGATGCAGTACTACCTGCAAATACCGGACAAGAACTCGTCAGACTAGTGCAAAGTGTTGCTGATGTCTGTGAGCGTCGTGCCTTAAGGGTAAATGTAGAAAAGAGTACAGTGATCGTTACTGAGAGAGAAGGTGTCTCCCAGTGTGATGTTACAGTGAATGGAGAGAGACTGGAATTGGTGAGAGTTCAAATGCCTGAGTACAGTGATAGAAAAGATAGGAAAATGTGCAAAAGAAGTTGAAAGTAGAGTGACGCAAGGAAGAAAAGTAGCTGGTGCATTGAAGGCCTTGATAAGAAACAGAGGCTTGAGTGTTGCAGCTGCACGAGACTTGCACGAAGAAGTGGTAGTGCCAACTTTTATGGATGTGAGACTATGGTGTGCTATGAAAATGAAAAATCAAGAGTGAGAGAAGTGGAGGTGGGACTGCTGAGGAATGTATGTGTAGTACAGAGAGTGGATACGATACGAAATAATGTGATTTGTGAAAAATGTGGAGTAAGGAAGTCTGTGGACACCAGAATTGAAGAAAGTGTATTCAAGAGAGTTGGTATGGTCATGTGGAGAGAGCATAACAAAAGAGTGGTGAAAAAAGTATATCAGCGAATTTGAAGGAGGACGGAGGCGAGGTAGGCCAAAGAAAAGGTGGAGGGATATGGTGAATAAGCGTGTGAGGAAGAGAGGTTTAGATGTCGGTGATGGTAGGGGATTGACAAAAGATGGCGGTGGCTGGATGAATATTGTGAGGAGATGCGCATGATCAGATTTAGCACCCCTTTTTAACGTGGCAGCATTCAGATTGACTTTATCAGATACTTTTATGTGAAGCCACAGAATGTGGTGAATATTTTCGGTATATCAAATACAGCTAGGATTCCGAAGGCTTGAATGGTGGGTGAATGGAATCGTGGCCCATTGGATTGGGCAGATTTGGGCTGTCTGGACGTTGCTACTCCTCACCTTGCACTAGGGTGGAGAAAGGAGGTCCGGATGGTGATAATGATGATTATATATATATATATATATATATATATATATATATATATATATATATATATATATATATATATATATATATATATGGATGGGGCACTCACCATCCACTCACTCGATGTAGTGCTACTCTTGGGTGTCTGCCCTTTTCTCTCCTCCCTCCATTCCTTCCTTCCTCTTCTGTCTTTCTTTCCTTCAATCTTTTTTCATCCTTCTGCCTACGGGTGACTTTACACTCCCTCTTTTGTACACCAGGAAACCATATACTACGCTGGTTGGCAACCATATAACCAAATTATGGCGCCTGGTGGTTTAGTGGGTAATTACGGCGCTCCAATCGGATTGAGCCGGTGCAGGTTTATATCTAAGGGGTGATTGGGGTTTATTGCTCATGTAATGCCACTCAGGGATGAGCGGGTATTCGACCACTGATCATCTACACACAATGAATCAGCTAATTGAGAAAACTACAGAATATAATAAACCACTGTGCTTAGGTTTTGTTGATTATGAAAAGGCTTTCGATTCAGCAGAGCACATAGCAATTATAAATTCATTGCGAGAACAAGTAGTGAATGAGAACATTGTATAACTGCTCGAAACCTTATATAGAGAGGGAACTGCTACAAGTAAATTAGATAAGGACTCGGAAAAAATTAAGTGTGAGAAGGGCGTGCGTCGGTGAGATACAATTTCACCAAAATTATTTACAGCTTGCCTAGATAGCTTTTTCAGAAAGCTACACTGGGAAAACAAAGGAGTGAACATAGATGGGGAAAAGCTAAACCACTTAAGATTTGCAGATGGCATTGTCCTAATCTCAGAAACAGCGGAGACATTGCAAAAAATGTTAAGTGACCTGAATAGAGAAAGTCTGAAAGTAAGGCTAAAGATGAACCGGAGTAAAACTTATGTTAACCCACAGACACCAAAGAGTGTCATCAGAATAAACGAAGAAATTCTTGAAGAAGTTGAGGAGTACAACTCCTTGGGACAAATACTTAAATTAATGAAAGATCTTGATAGCAAAATAACAAGACGCATTACAATTGGATGGAAAGCTTTCGGTAAACACAGAGACATTATGAAAAATAGCTTGCCAGTTTGTATAAAACGAAAGTATATAACGAATGTATAATTCCAGCTATGACGTATGGTTGTGAGACCTAGAAACTGATATCAGTTGAAAATAAATTAATCCATTCTTAAACAGCAATGGAAAGGTCAATGTTGGGAATATCCTTAAGAGACAGAAAATGATCAACTTGAGTAAGAGAGCAGACTAACATCAAATATATTGTAGAAGTTATAAAAGAATAGAAATGGAGGTGGGCAGGCCATACAGCAAGAATAAGGGATAAGCGATGGAGCTAGAGGCTGACTGACTAGACACCAAGAGATTACAAGCGTAGCAGAAAAAGGCCAGACAGGAAGTGGAGAGATGAGGTAGAGAAATTTGCAGGGAAAACGTGGCGAAGACTGGCTCAGTCAAGGAATTCGTGGAAAAGGGTGGGGGAGGCCCTTGTTCACAAGTGGACTTGTAATGGCTGATGATGATGATGATGATGATGATGATCAAGATGATCATGATATATATATATATATATATATATATATATATATATATATATATTCTGTGACTAAGTTAGGAGAAATACAAGTGAGAGGATGGAGTATATTCTCTAACGTTTTGCCCAGATTCCTTTATTAACACGAGGCGTCCCGTCGACGTATGGGTACGTTGCAACATTTTGCATATGCCAGTCCCGACGATGTACTGATACATTGTGCAATTGCAAGGTTCATAATTTGCTCAATTTTCAATTTTTGTGTGAGATTTTTTGTATGTGTACATAGGACACCTTCCTCTATTCCTCTACAAGATGCCAAGCAGGAACAATGCCTTACACCACATTACCTCCCCCCCCCCTGCACGCCATTGTCTCGGCAATTCATCTGTTACCAGTGACCTGGCCAATAAAGACATTCAAGGCCATAGTGATTCCCCAATCAATGACAATGTGGAGGACAAAGTTTACATAGCATTAGAGGAAGAAACAGTCAGAAATGATGATCAGGTAATGTGGCAAAAAAAGGTCAGGTATGGTGATGAGTTAGTGAGTGAAACAATGCTTATAATGCCTATATTACCGTTTGAAAACGAATATAGTCTCGTACTACATATAAATTCGTACCACAAATAAATAAATTCCGTTTATGAGTGGTGAGAAATAGTTACCCTCCCATAGAACTCGTTTTCTTTGGTGCCAGCCTGCTAGAAAACCCAGTAAGGTAAGGAGGTACTGCTATCTGGATCGAGTATTTTAAACCTCAGGTGAGCGATTTCTCTATGAATTTTCGATGTTTCTCACCAAAAGTGGAGGTTTTAGCCAAAATATTTTTTTTCAAAAATACCTTGGGATTGGGGGGTGTCAGAGGTGCGAAATAGCTCGGGACGTGACGGGTTAAAGAAAATGCTATATTCTGACTGATGTGAGCTGCTTAAGTACCCGTGGGATCACCCCCTCTTGCTGGCTGTGCACTCCTCCAATGACTTGACTTTCCCACCCTTCCTGATTGCTATTTCCGTGCTAGGCCTCCTCCAGCACAGAAGGCCATCGCAATGGTTCGTTGTGCTCTCCTTGTTTGCACAAATGAGAGCTGCTTCCATAGCCCCCCTTACACATTTATTTAAACCCTTATGTATTATTTGTGCCTCCTCTCAATTGAGCAAGACGTTATACTCGTCAGTGTGAACAACTTACTGTAAGCATTTAATGTTCTGTGAGAACTTACATCGTTCTTATGTTCTTAGACCCTCTTATTAAGGCCACTGGAGGATTCCTTTTTTTTTTTTTTTTTTTTTTGCAAGGAAAAAAGCCAGGAGCCCATAAACCATTACTTCCATGAAGAGACAAAACCAGTACATCAGAGAGCCAAATTCAAGATCCATATATCTTGAGATGCCTGGACACACTGCGTTTGGAAGACTGGAGATCATAGGAAGTAGGAAATACAGACAGAGGGAGAAAGTTCCAGACCTGACCTGTTGCCTAAATGATGGATTGAAGTAACAGTTAACTCTTACATCAGAGAGTCGGACAGAAAAAGGATGAGAGTTTGTTGTTAGTTGGCTGCTACGCACCTGTCACAGAGGTGAAGGGATGCAAGCAGACAGTTCAGAGGAGCAGTGACCATTGAAGCAGCGATAGAAGAGAGATAAAGATGCAAAGAGATGGTGAAGAGACAGAGGTTGAAGGGAGCCTCTAAGAGGAGCACAGTTGATGAGACGAAAAGGCTTTGACTCCACCCTATTGACAAGAGCGGTATGTGGGGAGATTCCCCACACTTGAGAAGTTTACTCTGCACAGGGCGAATAAAACCCGTGTATAAAGTCAACAACTGTGCAGGGGTAAAGAAGAGGTGGAGTCAGTTTAGCACATCTAATCTCTAGGAAGCAGATTTTACAAGAGGTGTAATATAATTTTTCCAAGATAAATCCTGAGAGAATGAAACCCCAAGTATGTTTAAGGATGATGCAAGATTGATCTGGATATTATAAACCTCCACCACACTGATCGCCTCATATGAGGTGATATGCAGGGCACCCCTGGCCATGCAGATCGCCTCATATGAAGCCATGGGTCACAGTGCAATATTTTCAAGCATGAGGAAGCGTTACTGGTTTCCATGGGAACAATGACTCTCCCTGTATACCAAACTCTGCCATACAGCAATTGCCAAATACCGCAAATTTAGTAATTCAGTACTCATTTGTAACCCAGCAATTTTGGATTCCCATTCGTCTACCTCCGATGGTGCTGGCATATTATCGCCACCTTCACATCCACCCAAGAGCTGTAAACAACAAAAAGATGAGGGTGATGAAAAGTTCGAACTGAGGAACACTTGATCTGAAGAAAAAGCCAACTTAATATTAAAGTAAAAAGTTTGAAAAAAATGACTCAGCGAAGCTAATCATGTTGCTAAGAATTAGTGTGGAGGGAGGTTGAACATTAATGGGTACTCCTGTGGAACATTTTGTCGTGTTGATAGGTGGAAGAACTGAGACTGATGAATTAACGACAAGATTACTTTTACCCCAGTCATAGATACGAGCCAAGTCAGACATTAGGTGTGCCATAGCCTCATCCCTTGTCTGTTGAAATAACTGCTGAGATGGATGTTGCGGAAACCGAATGGAAAGGTGAAGAGTGGAATCATCAGCGTATACGTGGATAGGGATTGATTTATAGCTTAGGTCATTGATGAATAACACGAAGAGAGTTGATGATAGGACCGAGCCCTGAGGAACACCACTGTTGATAGATTTAGAAGAAGAACGCTGGCCGTCTACAACAGCAGCTATAGAACGACCAGAAAGGAAGCTATAGTTGAAGGCACAGACAGAAGGATAGAGATTGTAAGAGGGAAGTCTGGAAATTAAAGATTTATGCCAGACTCAATCGAAAGCCTTTGAGATGTCAAGTGCAATGGCAAAGATTTTTGCCAAAGTCCTGAGAGGAGGATGACCAAGAGTCTGAAAGGTTGGTGAATAGTTCACCATCAAAGCATCCCTGAGAGAACCCATACTGATGATCAGAAAAAAGATTGAGATAGTAAAAATGCATAAAAATTCTTTTTTTTTTTTATGTGAGGAAGAAGGAACCAAAGGCCATGAGTCCGCAGTAACAGTTCCCTCCAAGAGAAAAACAAAATACAATATAGAGCCAAATTCAAGATCCGATCATTTTGAGATGCCTGGACACACTGCGTTTGAAAGACTGGAGATCATAGGCAGCAGGAAATACAGACAGAGGGAGACAGTTCCAGAGCTGACCTGTTGCATAAATGAATGACTGGGAGTAACGGTTAACTCTTGCATTAGAGAGTTGGACAGAAAAAGGATGAGAGTTTGCTGCCAGACGGGTGCTATGCGCCCGTTGTAGAGGTGGAGGAATGCAAGCAGACAGATCAGAGGAGCAGTGACCATTAAAGTAGCGACAGAAAAGAGATAAAGATGCAACAGTGCGGCGAAGAGACAGAGGTTGAAGGGAGTCAGTAAGAGGAGGAGAGTTAATGAGACGAAAAGCCTTTGACTCCACCCTATTGAGAAGAGCTGTATGAGGGGAGCCTCCCCACACATGAGAGTTGTACTCCACACAGGGGGAGATAAAACCCCTGTATAGAGTCAACAACTGCGCAGGGGTAAAGAAAGAGCGGAGTCGGCTTAGCACACCCAATCTCTTGGAAGCAGATTTTACAAGAGATGTAATATGGTCTTTCCAAGATAAGTCCCGAGTAAATGAAACCCCAAGCATGTTCAAGGATGATGCAGGATTAAGCTGAATATTATTAAACATTAGTGGGTATACCTGTGGAAGATTTTGTCGGGTTGAAAGGTGTAAGAACTGAGTCTTAGATGCATTAAAGACAACCATATTATTTTTACCCCAGTCAGAGATACCAGCCAAGTCAGACATTAGGTGTGGCATAGCCTCATCCCTTGTTTGTTGAAGTAACTGTTGAGATGGGCGTTGCGGGAACCGAATGGAAAGGTGAAGGGTGGAGTCATCAGCGTATGAGTGGATAGAGTTAGATGTACAGCTTAGAAGATCATTGATGAAAAAAGGGAAGAGAGTTGGTGATAGGACAGAGCCCTGAGGAACACCACTGTTGATAGATCTAGGAGAAGAACGATGGCCGTCTACAACAGCGGCTATAGAACGACCAGAAAGGAAGCTAGCGATGAAGGCACAGATAGAAGGATAGAAACCGTAGGAGGGCAGTTTGGAAATTAAAGATTTATGCCAGACTCGATCGAAATCCTTTGAGATGTCAAGTGCAATGGCAAAGCTTTCGCCAAAGTCCCGAAAGGAGGATGACCAGGAGTCTGAAAGGTAGGTGAGAAGATCGCCAGTGGAGCGTCCCTGACGGAACCCATACTGACGATCGGAAAGAAGGTTGTGATAGGAAAGATGCCTTAAAATTTTTCTATTAAGAATAGACTTGAGAACTTTTGAGACAAAGGATGTTAAAGCAATTGGGCGACAGTTAGAGGGTTGGGAATGGTCACCCTTCTTTGGGACTAGCCAAATGAGAGCAAACTTCCAGCAAAACGGAAAGGTACAAGTTGACAGACAAAGGTTAAAGAGTTTACCTAGGCAGGGTGTAAGCACAGAAGCGCAGTTCTTGAGGACAACAGGAAGGATTCCATCAGGTCAATATGCCTTGATAGTATTGAGGCCAGTGATGACAGAAAATACATCAGATGAAGAAATTTTAACGTCAGCCATGAGGAAGTCAGAGGAAGGAAGCAATGGAGAAACAGCACCGGAATCTTCTAAGGTGGAATTGCAGGAGGAAGTCTGAGTGAAGAGTTCTGCTTTATCAGTAGAAGAAATAGCTACTATCATAGGAGTAGAAAAGAGGAGGGAAGGATGATAAGGTAAAGTTGTCAGTAAGGTATTTGGTAGGGTGCCAGAAGGAAAGGGAAGAATTTGAGTTGGAGAGTTGAGATCATTTAATATGACTGAAATTATTTTCAGCAGGGCGAAGAACAGACTTATGACGATCCCGAGCAGAAACATAAAAATAAATGTGATATAGGGGTGGGTTGGCTCTAGTACCTTTTACAGGCCTTCTTCTTGTTGTGGACAGCATTAGAACAAGTGTGATTAAACCAAGGATTTTTGCATTAGTCAAAGGATATGAGAAAGGAAGGTATGCTTCCATGCCTGAGAGAATAACCTCTGTAATGCGCATGGCACACTCTGATGGCTCCCAGACATGGAAACAAGTATCATTCCATGGAAAATCAAAGAAGTAATGCAAGAGGGCATTCCAATCAATATCTCCAAAATGCCAAAACCGACGTTTCTTTGGAGGGTCCACAGGGCATACTGGAGCGATAGATAGGTTAAGGTATGAAGGTTGTGACTGGAGAAACCCAACAGAGGGGAAAGATTAACAGCATAAGCAGAAGGATTAGTTGTAAGGAAGAAAGAGGTCAAATATGTTGGAACTCTCACCAAGCCGATCAGGAACACAGGTAGGGTGCTGTACAAGCTGCACTAGGTCGTTATGGATACATAATATGTGGGATTGTTCACCAGGTGGGTCAGTGAAAGGAGAGGAGAGCCAAAGGTGGTAGTAAACATTGAAATCTCCTAGAATGGAGATTTCAGAGAAAGGACAAATGGATAGGATGTGTTCCACTGTAGAAGAGAGGTAGTCGAAGAATTTTTCATAGTTAGCAGAATTAGGGGATAAGTAATCAGCACAGATATATCTAGTCAGAGAATGACAGGAAAGCCAAAGCCAGAGAGTAGAGAATTCATAAGAATCAAGTTCAGGAACACGAGAGCAACATAAGTTGTTGCCTACTTATAGACGACAGCCACCTTTGGCTTTGAAACAAATATAGAGAAAGTAGGGGGAAACAGAAAATGGTTTCCTATTAGTTGCTTCAGACAGGTGGGTCTCAGTTAAGAAGAGAAGGTGAAGTTTAGAGAAGGAGAGTGGTGCTCAACAGAGAAAAAGTTAGAGGAAAGTCGCAAATGTTGCAGAAATAAAGAAGTGAGTCAGACAATGGTTCCAGGCAATTTGCTGAATGTGCACTGGGAGACGGGTGGATGATGTGGGCATTTATGGTCCCCCCTCTCTCGGAACTCCGAGGCTTGGTTATTAGACGCCATTTTAACCCCTTAACCATGGGGCGTCACTTTCGTGATGCTCGGGCACAATGGATCATACTGCGGGGCGTCATTTTTGTGATTCTGTGTTATTTTGAATTATCCCGGGCTTTCAAGTGGTGGCTTGTATCATCTATCAGTACTGCCAATGTCCAACACTAGTCAGCACTCCAAATCTCATCTGTACTCCCATCCATTGTTGACATTTTAGCTATTTTCCCCCCTTCCTGACTCCCCTCCCTACTTGCCCTCCATTACCCTGTCCTCTCACCTCCCAGGCTGCACTGCGCTAAGCAAATTTCCCCCGTATTTTTTCACAGATTTCATCCATTGAAATAAGCTCTATGCCCTATACTTATACAAAATAATATATACCAAAAAAAAAAATAAGGTGATAGTGTTATACACCAAGAATTGGCTAATTATCACCTGACAACACCTCACGTGCATTCATTCACTACATTACCACGGTAATTTCCCCTTTGAATTATGCCATGTAATCTATGTCTGTAATAAAAATATATATCAGAAAGGAAGGGAGAAGCCTAAGTGACATTTACATTCACCTGGAACTACCTATTTCTTTATGTATTGCCGAGATTTTCTACCAATAATTTATTAGCATGTAAGTTAGCAGCTGTCAGCCTCAGTGTCATTGTCAACCCTTGCCTTCTCAGCTAAGCCGCGGCATTTAGTTCCTTGTCCTCAACTGTGGTCAAACCATGTCGCACTCACGCCCCGCCATTTCTGCCGCTTCTGCGCCCATCACAAAGGGCCCGGTGACCTCTACACCCATAAAAATTCGTGAGGGAAGCAGGAAAGGACTTAATGACTCTGCAGTGGCACGTGAACTAGCAGAATTGTCCATGGTGATGATGGATAGTGATTTTGGCAATTCGGGTGAATCGTGTGATGAGCCTGGTGAGGTAATTGTGCCAGAAAGTGCTAGTACAAGTGCTTCAGTGTCGGAAGTTATCCCTAGCTCCAAGGGAAAGGAGCCGTTAGTGCAGCAAGGGAAGGAATTTGGAAAGGGAGTGAAAAGGCGGCGTGTTAGCCCCAGAAAAATGGCCCTGCATGACCCAGCCCTCCATGAGTCCCGAGTTGATTCACCTCCCCGTTCCCCAAGCCCCACTTCACTCATTTCTTCCTCTTCGTCTGCTGAGTTATCTCCGGAGTCTTCATCGTCGGAGTCACCACCAGCATCAACAGTGAAGGCAGGCCGTAGAGGAAGAGGTAAATCCCGGACTATTAAAAGTAGAGTTGGTAATAGAGTAAGGGCTGCTAGTGCTGTACGGCAATCCAGGGTCAGTGTGAGTGACCTTGAACGGGGTAAATCTGCCTCACAGCCACCCACCACCACCACCCACCCTACACCGCCACGACAGGGAATCCTGGACGGCTTCGCGTGGATGGAAGGGTCCGATTTTGTGCCTGAACATTTAGTTTTTGATGAGAGCCCCTCAGGAGTTCAGCCTGCCTTCACTATTGACGATAATGCTGAGTGTGTGGACTACCTTTTGGTCTTCCTAGATGACGAAGTCATGCAGCACGTATGTGGTGAGACCAACAGGTATGAATCACAACGTGCTGCAAGTGGTACAGGTGCAGCCAAGATGCAACAGTGGTCCATGCTGGGAGTGCAGGAGCTGTATGTGTTCTTTGCCCTCATGCTTCTCATGCCACACTCCAAGAAGCATGAGTTGGAAGAATACTGGTCCATGGACCCCTTACTACCCTCACCCACCTTCAATAAGTACATGGCCAGAGATCGCTTCCGGAACATCATGGGAAACCTGCACTTTGGCGACAACGATGAACCTTCCCAAACCGACCCACTCTGGAAGATCCGGGAGATTCTGAGCAGAATGAAGGATAAGTTTGTCATTCTTCCACCCCTTTCAAAAGGTTGTCATTGACGAATCCTTGGTTTTGTTCAGATGACGTCTTCGGTTTGTTCAGTACATTCCAAGCAAACGCCATCGCTTTGAAATTAAGTTCTTTGTACTGTGCGACTGTAGGACGGGGTACATCCTTGACTTCGTCATTTATTCAGCCAGCACTGTCGATCTGGATAAAACACACCCCCTTGGCTTTTCAGGCTGTGTAGTGAAAGTGCTCCTTGAAAAGTATTTTGGTGGGAATCATGTGCTGTATACAGACAACTATTATACAGCACCGAAACTTGCCAAATACCTTTCAGAGCACGGCATTGGCTCCTGCGGCACTGTCAAAAGTAATCGTGCCCACTTCCCTAAATTCACAGAGGCAGGAACCTCGCAGCGAGGAGACGTGCACCTACACAAGTCTGAGAAGATGCTGGCAATACGGTGGCATGAAAAGAGGGTCGTGCACATGCTCACCACCGTACATAAGGGAGAAATGACAGACAGTGGGAAGGTCGACCGTAGGACAGGCGAACCTGTGATGAAACCTGATGCTGTGTTGGGCTACAATATCAACATGCGGCTGGTGGACAAGTCCGACATGATGATTGGTGAGATCAACTGCCTCAGGAAGAATGCTAGGTGGTACAGGAAAGTTTCTCTGCATCTCATAGATATGACGATGCTGAACGCCTTCATCCTGTACAAGATGAAGGTCAAGCCACCCAAGTCCTTCTCCCTGAGGTTGTTCGCCAGGACTTGTGTCCAGCAGCTGCTGAAAAGATATGGTAGGGTGACAGCAGCAACTCCAAGGCGCCATCCAGTAACACTTCCCGACCGACTTGAGCAGAGGGCGTATATGGATCGGCACAGACTGGAGCTAATGCCTGCCACAGGTAAAAGGAAGGCTGCAATCCGCAGGTGCCAGGCGTGTGCACATACCACCCACCGCACACCTGAACACAAACGCACCTCTTGGCAGTGCGCTGAGTGCCAGGTCCCCCTCTGTGTTACCTGCTTCTTTGATTACCACAGCCAGAAGCAGTTCCAACAGTGCAAGTGGGAAAGGAGAGTAATGTGGAAATAATGTGTAAATAATGTGTAAATAGCAAGTGAAAGCAATGGATGTTCAGTACATATGACTGAACAGTGTATTATAGTTTTATCTTACTGAAAGTGACAGTGACTAACATAGTGTAAGAGAAATAGAAGGGTAAATATTGAAAATACAATAGAAAATGTAAATAGTAATGTAAGTAATTAGTAATATAAGAATATGAGTACAAATACTTTATATTATAACAGTGAGAGTGAATCCGTGGCTCTCTACGTATTTTACTGAATGAAAAATTGAATGACTTCAGTGACAATAAACTAATACTACTGAAGGAAACTTATGGAGAAAGACTTCAGATATATATAAGTGTGATATAGTAATAGAAATATAAAGTGTGAGGGGTTTTATGAAAAATGACAGAGTACCAAGAGCGAACTAGCGCAAGTGCAACGGTCAGACGCGCTCGTAATTTTCATTGCTTTCACAGTGTTTTTTTTTTTGGAGTATGGATCCCAAACTACTTGAAAATCATAGAGTAGTGTTTATAGTGTTAATATCTGGCTGTGGTAATCATATTACGGGTTGTCGGGAAGTGTAAAGTGGAGACTTCATTACCCAAATTCAGAGGTCTCCACAAGTCCTACGGTAACCGATGAAGGCTCAACAAACATTCCAGGAGAAAGCTGAAGATATGTGCCATAAGCATATGTAATTTTAATATTCTAGGACTAATAACTGATTTTTGGCAAATATTTTTTGAGAGTCTGTTGGAGGCCGAATAACCCCGCGGGACACGCAAAACATTGGTAAACATGCCCGCGGCGTAGGGGTTAAAAAAATGAAAACGAAGTGTAATGTCTAATGTGCATGTAGTTTGATGCTGATAGCTAGAGAAACTTGTACTGGAGAGCATGCTGGCCTACTCTCTGTGTTACTGAAACAATGAAAAAAGTACAGCAAAGGGGGACAGTCAGGGACTAGTCACAAGGGCTAATGAAACGGGAGCTCCAGCTTTCCCTGTCATCAGCTTTCCATCCACCTTGAGAGTATTGTCCTGCTCGACTGGATTCACCATAATATTTGGAAAAATTTTCTACAAGGTACAATACTGTACAGACCACAATGTTCTCAATGTTATTCCTCTCCTTATCTCTCATCTTCATGACATTAGATACCTTCTTTCCTGATAATATTGTGATGTTTATCTCAGTTCCTCTGAAGAATTCCTCCAAACATGCTGACTCTGTGGAGTTTAGGAGCACTATGGGTGCCTCGTCCTTTGCAGCTTGCTACCCGTGCATCTGTTCATTATGTTTATAGCTTTCTTTTTCAACCTCATTAACAACCCCACTGGATAATTTAACCCGCTGAGTGCCGGTGTCATTTTAAAACAGTCTCACATAACTCCGTGACCAGTGCCAGTGCCGTTTTAAAACGGTCTGAAATAAAAACATTCACTGTGACTGCATTTTTCAAGATTCATGGGTAAAAATTGGCAGGCATGTAGGGTAACTGTTCCTCTACCATCCCCCAGGCTGTCAAGGCCATACACTCACTTGTTCCCCCCCTCCTCATGCTCGCTCTGCCTCACTCTGCCTGTGTACCTCACCCAGTGCTGTACATAGTCAAGGCATTTTGTAAATATTTTCATGTAAGTGTAAGTTTTAAATTTTCTTGTAAGTGTAAGGATTATATAGTGAAGTCAAGTTGTAAATACCTTCTTGTAAGTGCCAGGACTGTATGTAATGAAGTCAGGTTGTACCTTTTTTCAAGTAAGTGTAAGATAATGCATTCACAGTGAGAAAGACACGCAAATTGTGATAGATGCTGAGTAATATGTAATCAGAAAAGTGTACTGAACATTGCTTTACCTTCTGAGCATAAATTACTGAGTATACCTTACATAGAAAACGGCTTTCTCTCACGTATGTGGTGAGAGTGAGAGAGCGGCTATACCTGTATACGAGTATGCCAGACTCAATATAACCCATTTCTGAGCCTCGGTGAGCATTTTAACAGCGAAATTCGTTGTTTCCACATCAAAATCTATAATTTTAGCCAAAAAAAAAAAAAAAAAAAAAGGTAGAAAAATGGCCGGCACTGGGGTGATCCATAGGGCTAAAAAGAGCCAGCACACGGCGGGTTAACTCTGTTGATCTTCAGTGATTTATTGAAATTCCTCTTTCAGAAACTCACTGCTGCATATTCTTCATGCTTCAAGAAAAAATCCGAACACAACACCTGACTTTGTTCTCAAACTGTGTGCTGATAGAAAATGGATGAAATCATCCTTGTTTGTGGATTTGCAGTATACTAAGAAACTTACTCCCTGTTCTTTCCTCCATATCAGTGTATCCAGAAATGGCAATCTTCCATTCACTTCTTCCTTCACTGTAATCTGTTTGTGAGTAGCGACATTATTTAACATTCTCAGTTTATTCTCGATGTTTGTTTTCTCGGGGACTATTACCAGGACATCATCCACATACCTATACCATTCACAGTTCCTGCCAATAAATCTCTTCTAGTGGTCTTGCTTCATGGTTTACATAATCAGACACGCCATGACTGCACTGAGGGGTGAGCCCATGTCAAAACCCCTATGTTGCATGTACTCCTCCCTGTTGAAAACAAACGTGCCTAACTTAACACGCAACGATAGGAGTTTCAGGAAATGACATTTTGGGACCGGTAGTTCCTCTTCCGAAACTCCTTCCAATGCTCTGCTAACAGCATGTATGGCTCCTTCCGCTGGGAGAGGAGTATATGCAACATATGGGTCTAACCATGGGCTTACCCCTCAGTGCAGTCATGGCATGTCTGTACATGGAAACCATGGAGCAAGACCACTCCAAGATCTTAATTGGCAGGACCTGTGAATGGTATAGATATGAGGATGATGTCTTGGTAATAATCCCTGAGAAGAAACTTCGGAAATAATCTGAGAATATTAAATAATGTCAGTACTCATTCAGTTTACAGTGGAGGAGGAAGTGAATGGGAGATTACCATTACTGGATACATTGATATGGAGGAAAGAACAGGGAGTAAGTTTCTCAGTATACTGCAAACCCACAAACAAGGATGATTTCATCCATTTTCTATATATATATATATATATATATATATATATATACATACATACATAGATATAGATATACATATACATACATACATACATAGATATACATACATACATAGATACATACATACATAGATATAGATATATATATATATATATATATATATATATATATATATATATATATATATATATATACAGTATATATATATATATATATATATATAGAGAGAGAGAGAGAGAGAGAGAGAGAGAGAGAGAGAGAGAGAGAAAGATATATATATATAGATCGATAGATAGATAGATAGATGTAGATATAGTTATATATATAGATAGATAGATAGATAGATAGATGTAGATATATATATATATATATATATATATATATAGATAGATAGATATAGATATATAGATAGATAGATATAGATAGACAGATATAGATGTACATATATATATATATATATATTAGTGATATATCAGCTATCCGCCTCCGCCTCCGCCTCCACGGAGCCTCCGCAGTGAAAATAATGTTTGCATTGCTATCCGTGTCTGCATGATCAGACAACAAAAGTTCTGCATTGTTATGTGCCACCACGTTTTCAGATAATAAAAGTTCCGCATAATAATCCGCCTCTGTGTCAAAGAACTGCAGAGGTTGCTGATCACCACCCATCCAATATTTGTCCTTTCTCTTTTTGACATAATTTTTTTTCTCTGTCCTTTTCATCCACGTCTCTCCTCTCCGTTCCTCACACCTACCAGTCCCTCTTCCTCTTTCCGTTTTCATCCCTATTAGCTCTCTTCCTCCCTATGTTTCTCATTGTTCCTCTTCTCTCTCTCTCTCTCTCTCTCTCTATCTATCTATCTATTGATCTATCTGTCGCAATAGTTATACGTGCTATGTTAATATATAGGCATGTCTGGATTAACCCCTACACCGCGGGCTTGTTTACCAATGACTTGTGTGTCCCGCGGGGTAATTTGGGCTCTGACAGACTCTCAAAAAATATTTGCCAAAAATCAGTTATTAGTCCTAGAATAATAAAATTATATATGCTTATGGCACATACCTTCAGCTTTCTCCTGGAATGATTGGTGAGCCTTCGTCGGTTACCGTAGGACTTGTGGAGACCTCTGAAGTAGGGTAACGAAGTCTCCACTTTACACTTCCCGACAACCCGTAATATGATTACCACAGCCAGATAGAAAGACTATAAACACTATTCTACAATTTTCAAGTAGTTTGGGATCCATACTAAAAAAAAAAAAACACTGTGAAAGCAATGGAAATTACGAGCGCGTCTGATCGTCTCACTGGCACTAGTTCGCTCTTGGTACTCTGTCATTTATTATTCATAAAACCCCTCACACTTTATATTTCTATTACTATATAACACTTATATATATCTACAGTCTTTATCCATAAGTTTCCTTCAGTAGTATTAGTTTATTGTCACTGTAGGGATTCAATTTCTTTCAGTAAAATACGTAGCATTCACTTTCTCGTCCTGTATACTAGCATTGAGAGTGAATGTCACTTTCATCTTCACTCTCATAACTCATAGCATTCAGACATGCTAGAGTGAAACTTTCACTTTCATTACTCCTAGGGTATATACTCGTATTCTTATAATACTACTCATTTACATTTCTATTTACGTTCTCTATTTTATTTACGTTATTTACATTTCTATTTTATTTACACTGTGTTATGCACTGTCACTTGAAGTAACTTATAAAACTATTTTCCATTGTTCACGTATATTTACATTCATTACTTTCACTTGCTGTTTACACATTATTTACACATTATTTACAATTCCACTTGCACTGTTTTACTCAATAGAAAGATCGTAGTCACAGTCTCACTCTTTTATCAATTGTCAGCCCTTTACCTCTTTCCACACGAGGTTTAGTAGGGGGTAAAGGTCACAGGGCCCTTTGCATGGGGGTGAAAAAGTCCTTGAAGTCAGCAAGAAGAAACATACGTACCCTCACTTCGGAAGATGAGAGTAAACTGATAACGGAGGGCCGGGGTGGAGGCCTACTTAGGGGATATTCAGAGCTACCAATGTTAGCTCTTGAAACAGCTATGTCTAGCACTGAAATTATTGGCAGGAAATCTAGACAATACATTATAAATTAGGTAGTTCCAGGTGAATGTAAATATCACTTAGGCTTCTCCCTTCCCTCCTTACATGTATATTTATTACGAAAATAGATTATACGGCATATTTCAAGGGGAAAAAAACAGCGAAAATTAGCGAACGAGTGCACGTGAGGTTTTGTCAGGTGATAATTAGCCAATTCCAGGTGTATGGCACTCTCACTTTATTTCTTTCTTGTATATATTATTTGGTATAAGAATAGGACATAGGGCTTATTTCAATGGATGAAATCAGTGAAAAATTCCAGGGAAGATTTACTTAGCATAGCACGGCCGGGCAGGCGAGAGGATAGGGTAATGGAGGGGGGGTAGGGAGGGGAGTCAAGAATGGGGAGAAATGGCTAAATTGTCAACAATGGATGGGAGTACAGATGAGATTAGGAGTGCTGACTAGTGTTGGACATTGGCAGTACTGATAGATGATACAAGCCCCCACTTGGAAGCCCAGGTGAATTGAAAATAACACAGAATCACAAAAGCGACGCCCCGCGGTATGATCCCTTGCTCCCAAGCGTCACAAAAGTGACGCCCCGCGGTTAAGGGGTTAAGGCCAATACAATTTCATAATGTGAAAAAAAAATCCGGTTTTGCGTCTGCAACCGCAGACATGGAGGTAAAAATAATCTTCAGTTGTGTCCGCGTCCGCAAAAATTAATATGCTAACCTCCACAGTTTTATCAGCAACCACATTTTATGAGAAATAGATATCTGGCTCCACCTCCGCCTCCGCAAAGCACTAAAATTTGGTATCCGATACATCACTAATATATATATATATATATATATATATATATATATATATACCCTCTCAGGCACATGTGGTTTGAGTTGTTAGATTGTTTAACAACCTGTAAAGCGCACCATGACACGAATTGGGTAAAATATATATATATATATATATATATATATATGATACACATTGGTGGGAAACTTGTGTCCACCTTTGACACGATGTCCATCATGGTGCGTTGTACAGAATGGTATTTAATGACTCAATTCAAGTCCGTGCCTGAAAGGGTTTATATTAGATACATATATATTACTGAATACATTCAATAAAACAAGCTGAACGGAAATGAGAGGTGGTGTCATTGCATCAGTGACATGGAATTTCAAGTACAGTACAAAATTTATAATAGAGTCATTTGTCAGTATATCAAAACTCCTTTTATGATGTATTCTCCTGAAAGGGAGGTAGGGAGGTAGCTACCTCCCTTTCCTTGGGGGAAGCAGCCTAGGTATATAGATAGATAGATTCTCCTGAACTATCATGGACTCGGTTGATTCAATATCCAGGGTGTACCAGTTTCCTGCTAGGTTTGGAGAATTGTACTGTGTGAAAAATTAATATAACAAAATGATATAGTTTATATATACATAAATGTATATCTGTGTAACTATCTGTCAATCTATGTACCTGTCTCTCTATTTACATGTAAGATCAGTTTCTTTTGCACTCTTCATAACTTTCCATCGCTTCCCACCACAATTTGGAATCGATGTATCATGTATGGTCTACTCAGGAAATGTTTCCCTTGGGAATCCAAGTCCGTGCCCCATGATTCATCGTCGAAAGATACTCATTCAATCCTTCGTCATAATGAGGTCGTCATCCTAGTCACACTTGTCTTTTACGGTGTCCTCCCTCCTACTTACGAAGGTGGAGGTGTTGGAGGCGATGTTGAGGTGATGGATGACAGCGGTGGAATTCACACCATGGTTTTGGGTGATCGTTGAAAGGCCGACTTTCAACCCTATCCATTTGTTTGAGCTTGGAACTGGCACTGAGTGGGAGTGGTTTGCTCCTCCCTTCCTCAGACAGTCTTGTTAATCCAATAAGGTTTTGTGGACATCTTGTATATTTCTGAGTTCTTTAATCTATACAAACACTTACCAGAGACTGTCTTCTCCCTGCAGCTCCTGTCGAAGATGAACAATGACCCCAGGCTCTTACTTCTGCTGGTATTTAATGATGTTCTCATCTCTGCTGATGCTACAAAAATTGAACCACCCAAAAATGGCAAGTGAAGAAGAGAGTTTGTGTTCTTCGATTTTTTTTTTTTTTTTTTTTTTGGATAAATCAATGCATCGGTAATTAACAACATAGGACTTTTCTTTTTCACACATTTTGTCCCGCACTGTTTTCTTTTCCACTGAATTTGCCACTTAAATTATTAACATGTTTCTTATTACAGGTGAAGATAAAATGATAACAGCAAGCATGGAAGCACTAAATACTTTACTTGAAGCGGCTCCTCTGGAAAAGGATTCCCTTATTATCATCAAAGACACCTGCTTTTTCGTAAGTATATAAGAAACTTGTTACTGAGGCTACGGTTAAAACAGATTTTTGTCCATCCACAGTACATGGGTCATTAACACAGACAAGAACTATGAGCTTGATACTTAAGAAGGAAGGTTCATTTCCTCGGAAAGCTGATTGCAATTGATATATGGTAATCATGAATGCAGAATAATTACATTGCAGGTTAAGCACTATATTTCTATATAACATACATTTAACGTTATAACTGCAGAATTATATGTTAAAGGTAAGGCAGTGGCTCATCGAGTTTGCTGATTTGCTGCAAAACTGCTCAGGTTGTTCATCCAGTTCCTATTAGAATTTGCTGTATATCTGTTAGGGTTGTATAAAACCTTTATAAACTTGCCTTTCTGTACTCCCTAAACCAGGGGTTCTCGACCTTTTTCCCACCAAGTACTCCCCCTGAGTTATGGGACCATCAACATGTATCCCTATTAATCTGTCACTGAAAATAGAATGGTATTATATAGAGAAATTCAGTAGATAATGGTACTACAATGGATATTATCAATGGTTGAAACTGTAATGTGTTTTTAAAAGCAGTTAAGCATTAACAACATAGTCTGTGTACAATGACACTGTGCTAACTTTATGAAGAATATAAACATAAGCACTAATACAGTGCAGAATGGCACTGTACCAGCTATTGCAAGACGAGAAATTATAATTACTTCATTTGGCAAGTAAGCATCAACACCATGTTTTAAATTTGGTGACCAGTATTAAACTTTATTGTGAAGGGTGTGCCTGTTTAGTGAAAATAAGTTTCTAAGTTCGAGATGTAGTATTAGACAGGCACAATTGAAGGTCATGCTCCATATCATGTTGTGCTCGGTGATTTGATCTAATGTTGAACTGCAATGAAAACCTTTGACCACGGAGGTAAATACTAATGAACATAAGCAAAGACCGCACAACAACATCAGCTACAGCAGGGTAAAGCTTACTCATCTTAGAGCTGAATTTGGTCAGGGGACATGTTTCAAATGCATCTTTTGCAGCAGAGTCGTTCATCAACGTTAAGAATTCTTCTTGCATGTTATCTGGGACAAGGTGCACATTAACAATGAATGGGCTTCTATTCAGTTTTTATTCCAACTCGCTCAGTTCGGAAAAATAAGGCTGCAGCTCCATCAGCAGGGAGGAAGAAAAATGTGTTTGCACAAGGTTCACTACTTTTAGTTTTCCAGTGTCACTGCATTTATCAAGTGCCTCACTAAGGTGTTCAAACATGGTAAAATTTTCATATTTGATCTTTCCTTCCAACAGCTCCAGGTTCATGTTGAATGATCTAGTCTTGTCCCTGAAATCATTCAGTGTGATAAATCGACCTTGGAGGAATACGTTTGACGAATTTAGACGTAAGAGTAGGTCCATCAAGTAAGCCAGCTTCTGGAAACACTAGTTGTCTGACTAGTTCTTGGTGAACTCAAACGACTGTCCTGTTGTTATATCTGGAGAATTTCGAAAGTTCGTCCTTCATTGACTCTACTCTTGATACCACATAGAACCTAGGTGTGAAAGAGTAACACTACAAACTCTAGGCACAGTAGGTAGAAGAGCAGAGTATTTAGAGCACTTGACTTTATGATATGTACCATGTGCACAACATCAGGTAATAATCTTAACTGAGGTGGGAGAGTTTTAGATGCTACAGCATGTCTATGAGGAATGCTATGAATATGCTTTGTTTCAGGATTCGGCTCACTCATCTCTCCTCGAAACCCTGATCAACGGCCAAGCATTGCTGGTATTCCATCGGTTGTGCACATATATTTTTTATTCCGAGAAAGTCCTCCAGCCGAGAGAGAGAGAGAGAGAGAGAGAGAGAGAGAGAGAGAGACTTCATGGACAATGTCTTTACTTCATGTAGTCGACTCCAGTGCATGACAGACCAAGAGATACTCCTTGAAATCATCGTCATTAATGAATCACATCATCGGCAATATATAACATAAATACCAAGAGCTGGGCAAGAGCATCGACGTCTGACTCACTGAACTGGATTGCATCTTTGCCTAAAGATGTTCCTTTTATTTCAGCAGTCACTTCTTGCTTTATATCTTCAGATGTATCTAATATTCGTCGATGAAGAGTACCGTTTAACAAGGGTTGCTGTTACCTTTGCTATCATCACTTCCAATAACACAGTGACCCGTATTTTTACAGCAAAGGACAATAAGCTTCTCTGCAATGTTGTGAGGATACTTTTACTTGCACAGATCTCGGTGATACAATGTTCAATGAACATAACACATGTTCATTTTATTGACTGAACTGTCCTGAATGATCAAAACATGCTCATTTCAGTCCCTCTTCCTTTTGCTTGAAGAAAGCAACATTTTTACATCTCAAATTTGGATGACAACTATTTAAATGATGCTTGAGAGAACTTGGTTTCATGCACTCCAATGATGAACTTTGTCGTATATAGCACACTGCAGAAATTCACACTCGCTTTTGACGAGAGTAGTGATATTGAATGTACCCTTCATCATACTAATGTTCCTTCGTTGATGATGCCATAAAGGAATCTGGAATTGTAATAAAAAATGCTTTTGTAACCAATCTCATACATAAAGTTATTGACACTGAGAAGCAGTTATTGAATCACTCTCTTCAGCCGCGATTCGCTTACTACAAAAACAAATATCAATAGAAGTATCTTGAACATACAGTAAATATAAAATCATATTACTTTTTTTTTTCAGACGTGGGGGGGGGGGAGTGGAATTTCATGATCTGACCACTTTTTACAATCTACCATTTTTTTTTGTGTGTGTGTGGATCAGATGGTGTCCACGGGGTGGAATACTAAATCATGCCAGAAGGCTAAATGGAGAACTGCAGATCTTTAACCATATTATAGTGCTTGCCCTTTGGCCTTCAGGTGCGATTCATCATTCCACCCCGTGGACGTCTTCACTTGATCTATATATATATATATATATATATATATATATATATATATATATATATATATATGGTGCACAGTAAGAAAGTGGTGAATTATTAAAGTTCCACACAAAAAAGATGGTAGCAAATAATGATTTGAAAATCCTGAAATTCCAACAAAAAATGATGGTGACAAGTAATATTCAAACCTTTTTAATAATTCCTACAGAAAATGAAGGCACTAATGAGTATCAGATCCATTTTTGTCCATTCATCCATCCATCATCCAATCCTACGTTTGTCGTTCCATGGGGTATGCAGGAACCCCGAGCTAGGCAAGTTGGTCCTGACATTTAACCCTTTCCCGCACGTTAAGTTTCAGTAAGTTTTCTGGTGCAGGAATTTTCACTACAATGCTGCCCGGCCAGGGAGCGCGCGCGCGGCAAATTTGAGCAAATTTGAGCGAATGAAACACATTCTTGCCTTATTTTCGCCACCCAAAAATCCATGTATTCCCATGAAACCTATCTCCAGGTATGCATGGATGTTTGTTCTATCTGATAAACATGACCAAAACACAGGAAAACACCAGCAAAAAAAGTTATTAGCCCTGGAAACATGGTCGAGTAAACTTTTTTCACTTCCCAACATCGCCGTTTGAAGGTTTTCCATCATACAGGAAAATGATCTATTAAGTTTTTATAGAGAATTTCATCAGCTTTCTAACGAAACCAATCCGGTTGAGATACAATGTATACTTTTCGAGAAAATGGCCAAAAACTGAGAGCCATTTTTGGAAAAATTTCACTGACCTCTGAGAGCAAAGTTTTCCCAGGCACCTTATGTTTTTATTACATAGTAATATGCCCCAATTATCCAGCTTTCCCACTGTGACGGGAAAACCCCATACGCCTCATAGTTCTCGAGTAAATCGAAAAAAAGTACTAGGCACTCCATGCGTGATTGACTTTCGTGATGCGCGCAAGGCGTACGCAATGTTCCTGTCTACGTAACAACGAATTCTTATCAGAAATATTACATATTTATGTATTGCACATATGTAGAATTTCCTGCTCTTCATCAAGATTCAAACGTGAAATTGATACATCCAATAGTTTCCGAGTAATTGGCAGAGAAACAGAGAGTATTACTACGAGCATTTTTCAATGGTAACAGCCGGGAAGAGACACTCATTTCCACCGCCTTTTCTCGCACAAAACGTAACATAATGCTTACATTTTGGTATTGATCATACGTAGAATTTAGTGGTATAGATCATGGTTGTTACAGAAAATCGATAAGTCTAATAGTTTTCGAGTAACTGGCCGACAAAATGAGGTTAGTACTCCGAGCGCTTGTCACTGATAACAAACGCCAGGAAAAAGAAAAAAAACCTCGCCTTTTACCCCCCAAAACGCTACCAAAGGCTTACATTCGGGTATTGATTACACGTAGAATTTAGTGGTATTGATGATGGTTGTAACAGAAAATCGATAAATCTAATAGTTTTCGAGTAATTGGCCGACAAAGTGAGGTTATTACTCCGAGCGAATGTCACTGATAACAAACGCGAGGGAAAAAAACATTTCCCTCGCCTTTTATCCCCCAAAACGCTACAAAAGGCTTACATTTTGGTATTGATCATATATAGAATTTAGTGGTATTGATGATGGTTGTAACAGAAAATCGATAAGTCTAATAGTTTTCGAGTAACTGGCCGACAAAATGATGTTATTACTCCGAGCACTTGTCATGTCACACAACAACCGCTAGGAACAAAAACATTTCTCTCGCTTTTTACCCCCCAAAACGCTACCAAAGGCTTACATTCTGGTATTGAACTTACGTAGAATTTTGTGGTATTGATGATGGTTGTAACAGGAAATCGATAAGTCTAATAGTTTTCGAGTAATTGGCCGACAAAGTGAGGTTACTCTTCCGATCGCTACCAACTTTTACACACACTGTTTCGTCCTCGCACACCGGCCTGAAGACTATGCTACTAACTTTTTTTTTCCCCCTATCTGTACAGACTGTTACATCTTCCATGGATGTTTTTCTATTGTTATAACCTACTACACATAAACATAACTCTTTTATAGTTACTGCTATGGAGATTTACTTTCTTTCATATGTGTAATCTGTAGGAGAAAATGGTTATTTGTCTGAAAGTGTGAGAGGTAATGGTAATAGATTATTACATATATCAAAATTTGCAGAACTCACTTCCTCCAGGGGTGTTGATCCAGTTAGACCAGGAATTTGAAGATGAGGAGTTATGTAGTGTGTGTGTGTGTCAGCTTCTCCCTGAGAGTATGAGGCAACGCTATTTTTAGCACACACCACACTCGTTCACGGAAACTCGCAGCTTGTTTGACGTATATTTCATACAATTCCATAAGCATTTACACTATCAGAATCACAATAATTCCAGCCCTAAAACACCGGTAATTCTCCCCTCCCAACTTCAGGTTTGCCCCTTCACAACACTCTGTTTCATGCCACACGTAACGCTTGCTGGCTCCATAATTTCACCAAGCCATCCACAGTACGTTTCACACAATATATATTTATGCCTTGGCTTCATTTATATACGTATTTCCACTCACGCCATACGGCCTACCGGGGGGCGGAGTGGCGAAACCCCGCTACACTGACCATGCATCTGGCTCCAAGGCCCAACGATTGCTAACGGCCAGAATTGCTTTTCAATACATATATGTATGTTCCATCGACAATATCACGTCACTATATGTTCACATACAATGTATTATCTCACTGAGTCAATAGGGCCTTTGCCTTGGGCAAGAGGGGGAGAATTATGGATGATTTAAAGGGAACCACGAGCTGTCAAACACCACCACCTGACTGCTCAACACTGAGGTTGGAGGGAGTGGGCTGAGGCAGATAAGGCAAAGCAGCATTGCCAATGACTTACCTCGAGAAAGCCTTGGCTACCCTATGACGCACCCAAAAATCACACAAATCGGCCTATAAGTTTTTTCTGACAAATATTTTTGTGCCTAAACCACGCGATTCGCGTGACTGTGCCTGGCAGAGTGCAGGCCGACGTCACGCGAATTGCGTGACTGTGCCTGGGAGGGTTAAGATGAATGTCCAGCTTCACATACCCCTGAGTGGCATTACGTGAGCATTAAACCCCAACCACCCCTTGGATATAAACCTACACAGGCTCAATTCGATTGGAGCACCTCATTTACCCACTAAACCACTACGCATTATAATTTGGTTATATAGTTACCACCCAGCATAGTAAATGGTTTCCTGGTGTACAGGAAACCATTTGGTTTGTCACTCAATGTAGAGTCACCCATAGGCAGATGGAAAAGGAAAGAAAGAAGGAAAGAAAGACACAAGAGGGAGCTTAAAGTCATCTGTAGGCAGAAGAAAGAGGAAAGAGTGAAGGAAAGAAAGACAGATGAGGAAGGATGGAAGAGAGGAAAGGGTAATTTCCACAATAAATGATTGCAGCATGTAGCATCCATATCAATGTAATCTCTAACAGAGGCAAACAAATATGTGAACAATTATGGGGTGTTGCAGTGGTGGATACGAGTTTTTGATGTTGCAGTTGGTTTAGGAAAGTATAACTTGTTTGGATGAAACGAAAACATTCTAGGGCCCAGTGCTAATTGCCTGCCAAAATATTTGTTGGATAAGGTAAGTTACCTGCAAGCCAAATTTGAAGAAAATTCGAATGGTAGTACGGAATTTCGTTACCACGTTTCGCAAACAGCTACAAGAAATGATGGTATTATGGTGGAGAGAGTATGGATCAGTTGGGTCAAAGATTGTGTGGGTAAGATTGAAAATTGGACTACAAATGTGGGTGATTGTGTGCGTGTATGTGCCAAAGCAAGATCATGCAAGCAGAGTGAGAGAAGAGTTCTTGACAAATTTTGAAGTGTGCATGGAAAAGTTTGAAACCAATGAAAGAGTGTTCTTGATTGGTGATATGAATGGTAAAGTAGGGAATGTGAAGGTGGATGGAGTAGTTGGCGAGTCTGTGTGCCTGCTGAGATAGATGAGAATGGCAGTGCTTTAGTGGACATCTGTGCCGGAAGGGGGCTGGTGATAGCCAATACCCTCTTCAGGCACAAAATGATTCACAGGAATACATGGCAAGAGATGAAAAGGGTGGGTGGTGAACTGAATGAAAGGAAAGCAATGACTGATTATGTGTGTGTGGATGAAAGGATGTGAAGGTGTGTACTGGATGGAAGCGTATATAGAGGTTGGGGGAGTGGTCTTTCTGACCACCACTCGGTGGTGGTCAGAATCAAGGGCCAAGCAAAATGGAGGAATAGAAGAAGGGAAGGGCGGGAGGAAGGAGTATATACAAGGAGAGTGGAAAGGTTACAAGAGGATGAAAAAAAAGGCAGAATATAAGATAGAAGTGGAGGAACAATTGGGTAAATATGAACTGGAGCAAATGGGGGACGAGGAAGGCGTGTGAAAGGTATACACAGAAGAAATATGTGTAGCATGTGAGGTGGTGTGTGGGGTGATCAGAAGACGAAAGGAGGTGCAAGGAACAGCATGGTGGAATGAAGATGTGAGACAGGCTGTGGCACAGCAGAAGAAAGCATATAATGAATGGATGAGAAATAGGGGCGTGGAAGAAGCTGATAGACAGAAGAGAGTGTTATATGTAGAAAGGAAGAGAAAGGTGATAAGATTAATGAGAGAGAGTAAGAAGGGGGTGGATGAGGAATTTGGAAAGAATTTGAGTGGAAAGTGGAGGGACTGTAAGAAAATGTTCTGGAAAGAGGTAAAGAGGGTTAGACAGGGTAACAATGAAATTAGTAGGGGAGTGAAAGATAAATGGTAGATTCCTAGTGGAGAATGGAGAAACACTGAGCAGATAGCAAGAACAGTTTAGGGAATTACTGAACATAGAGAACAAAAGTAATGCGAGTATAAGTGGTGGAGGAATGTCTGGAAGAAGGAGGGGGGTTAGAAGACAGGAAGAAATCAGTAGGATGGAAGTTGTGGAAGCAATGAAGAAAGTCAAAATGGGGAAAGCCCCAGGAATTGATGGAGTGTGTGATGAAATGCTGAAACTTGGGAGAGAGATAGTAGTAGAATGGATGTGGAAGAATATGCAGATTAGCCTGGGAGGAAGGTAGAGTCCTGGAGGATTGGGAGTCAGGTATAAATATTCCCTTGTACAAAGGGAAAATGAAGAGTGTGGTAATCATAGGGGCATTTGTCTTCTCAATGTAATAGGAAAAGTAACATGGTAGGATACTTATTGACAGAGTTAGGGAAATAATAGAGGAATTAGTTGGAGAAGAACAGGGAGGTTTTAGGAAGGGAAGAGCTTGTGTATATCAGCAAATCATTCTTAACCCGCCCCATCCCAACGTTTTCTGGGGAGTGGTACGCCCCAGTCCCGACATTTTTGGACCTTTTTTTTTTTTTTTGGCTCAAACATCCGCTTTTGGTGAAAAACATCGAAAATTCATAGAGAAATCGCTCACCTGAGGTTTAAAATACTCGATTTAGGAACAAGTACTTCCTTACCTGACTGGGTTTTCTAACAGGCTGGCACCAAAGAAAACGAGTTCTATGGGAGGGTAACTATTTTATCCACTCATAAACAGTATTTATTTATTTACTTGGTATGAATTTATATGTAGTACAAGAGTATAATGGTTTTCAAACAGTAATATAGGCATTATAAGCATTGTTTCACTCACTAACTCATCACCATTCATGACCTTTTTTTTCCCACATTACTTGATCATCATTTCTGACTGTTTCTTCCTCTAATGCTATGTAAACTTTGTCCTGCACATTGTCATCGATTGGGGAATCACTCTGGCCCTGAATGTCTTTATTGGCCAGGTCACTGGTAACAGGTGAATTGCCGAGACAATGGCGTGCAGGGGGGGGGAGAGGTTATGCGGTGTAAGGCATTGTCCCTGCTTGGCATCTAGTAGAGGAATAGAGGAAGGTGTCCCGTGTATACGTGCCAAAAATCACTCGCGAAATCACTCGCGAAAATTGAAAATTGTGCAAATTAGGGACCTTGCAATGTTGCCGCGTTAATTCACGTCGCCGGGACATGAGTGCACATCATGTGCGGACGCTAATTCACGTCGCCGGGACGGCGTGGGTTAAATCTTTAGTGGAAAAGTGTATAGAGAAGGGAATGAAGTTGTATGTGGCCTTCATGGATCTGGAGAAAGCATATGACAGGGTGGATAGACATGGATTGTGGAAAGTATTAAGAATAAAAGTACAGTAGATGGGAAGTTGTTGAATGCCGTGAAGAGTATGTATGAGGGTGCCAAGGCTGCAGTGCGTGTGGATATGAACTGAGTGATTTTTTCTATCTGAAGGTTGAGTTGAAACAGGGATGTGTCATGTCTCCATGGTTGTTCAATTTGTACATGGATGGGGTTATAAATGAGATACAAGGTAGGGCAGTGGATGTTGGAGTGGCCCTAATGAGAGAGGGCAGTGCTTGGAAACTCCCTGTACTGTTGTTCGCAGATGATACTGTATTGTTAAGTGAAGACGAAGGGGAGCTGCAAGGCTTGGTGGATCAGTTTGGGAGAGTGTGTAAGAAACGGAATCTAAAGGTGAATGTAGGGAAGAGTAAAGTTATGGTCTTCGAGAGAAATGAAATCAGTGAATGTACGGTGAGATTGGATGACGAGGATATTGAAAATGTGTGCACGTTTAAGTACTTGGGTAGTGTGATGAGTAAGGATGGAAGTTTGAAGAGTGAAGTGCTTGAAAGGGTACAACAAGGAAGAAAGGTTTCTTGTTCCTTGAAAGCAGTGACAAGAAACAGGGAAGTGAGTATGCAAGTAAAAAATTTACTGCTTGATAGTACAGTATTGTGATACCAACTCTAACGTATGAAAGTGAAGCTTGGACGTTGTTGGAGGGAAACAAATCAAGAGTGAGAAGTGGAAATGAGTAATTTGAGAGGAGCCTGTGGAGTCACATGGAGAGACAGAATGACAAATGAGGAAGTGATTGATTGATTGATTGATTGATTGAAAATAATTAAAATCTGGTGGCGCAACTCCCAGGGTCATATGCCGCCGGATGACAAAGTAAAAGACACGGCAAAATAAAAAGTGCCTCTTCAAAATAAAGTTAACATCTGTTAGTAGGAATAAAACACTAAAAATGGTAAAAGAATAGTTTATAAAATAACAATTACTTATAAAAGTGGAAGGAGGCCCGCCTCCTGAAGAAAACTAAAAACATCAGTAAAATCATTAGAGGCCTCACCAAGCATCGAGGACAAACAGTAGGCACCATCTGCCCCGCCATGCCTATGAAGGAACCTCTGATGCAGGTCCCCCAGACTCGGAGACTCGACCAGCAAGTGACAGACAGTAAGGGGAATAAGGCAGTCATCACAGTATGGTTGAGTCTCACCACACATGAGGAACCCATGTGTAAGCAGAGAATGCCCACTGCGAAGCCTAGCAAGAGCCACCTCCAGTCTCCGAGACATAGAGGGAAGGCCCCTTGGCACATCCACTCTCTGAAAGAGTTCTTTGAGTTTATTGTGAGAAACACCATCCCAGTGTCACTGCCAACACGTACGAATTGCGCACTGCAAGTAAGGTGTTACATCAGAAACAGGAAGTGGGTAGTTGGTTGGGGGATGTTGAGAAGACGCAGCTTTAGCTAAAGTATCTGCCTTCTCACTGCCCACCACACGAAGATGTGCAGGAACCCAACAGAAGTCTACACGGTGGCCACGACGGCCAAGAAGAAAAAGCCATTCTAAAACTAATAAAACCAATGGATGGGATGCATTAAAAGACTCCAGTGCAGACAAAGCACTACGCGAGTCACTAAAAATCACAAAAGCGGATTGGCGGAGAGTAAAAATGATTTTAAGAGCATATAAAATTGCAGTCAGTTCTGCTATATACACTGAAGTAATGCCAGGAAGGCTACCGCCCCTACTAAAGAAAGGGAAGACAACACCAAATCCTACTCCAGTATCAGTCTTAGACCTGTCAATGTAGACGGGGACAGAACCCTCATGAATGGAGGCATGTTCTAAAAAGAGAGAGAGGGACACCTGAGAGGGAAGTGAGCCCTTTTTTTCAACAACTGACCTACAGAATGTCATGCGAGGGAGTACCCAAGAACCCACCCTTGGGATCCGATGTGGACAAATTGCCAGTCTCGGGACAGAGAGAGCTAGCATAACAGACCAGACCCTGTAACCAAATGGCTTTGAGAAATTAGGACGGGTCTCAAAAACAGAAGATCGGGAATCCTGGGAGACAATGGCACAAGAAATTGAGTCTGGAATGCGGTGAAGCGATACCAACACCTCATCATTAGCAACTGGTGTCGCAAGTCCAAGAGGTGTACACCAGCATCTACCAACAAACTTGGAATTGGGGATGATCTGAATGCCCCAGTTGCCAGACGTACACTAGCATGATGAACAGAATTTAACAACCGGAGGCGGGCATCTGTTGCAGAGGAGTAGGCCTCAAACCCATATTCAAGTTTGGGAAGAACAAGAGACCTATGCAAGAGGAGGAGGGTCTGACGGTCAGCACCCCAAGAGGTATGAGCTAAAACCCTCAAAAGACTCAAAGCTTTAAGACAAGCCACCTTAACAGAACGAATATGAGGAACCCAGGTTAATCTGCTATCAAACAGAAGACCCAGAAACCGCATCTCTTCCACACAGGATATTCTCCTACCATAGAGATACAAGTCAGGGTCTGGGTGAAACCCTCAAAGACGACAAAAATGCATAGCCACTGTCTTTGCTGAAGAAAAATGAAAACTGCGTGTTTCTGCCCAGTCAGAAATTCTATTGAGAGCCAGCTGCAGCTTCCTCTCTATCAGAGACATTCTAGACGCGGTGAAGGAAATCGAGAGGTCATCGACATATAGTGATCCTCGTACACCATCAGGAAGTACGCTGTTAATGGCTACAGCAAACAGAGTAACACTGAGGATGCTCCCCTGTGGTATTCCATCTTCTAGTGGTCGGGCATTAGAAAGCACTCTTCCCACTCGCACCCTTAAAATTCGGTTAGATAAAAATTGTTGAATAAAAATAGGCAAGCGTCCATGAAGACCAAACTCATGAAGAGAGAGTAAAATACCATGACGCCAGGCAGTGTCATATGCCTTCTCCAGGTCAAAGAAGACCGTGACCTGGTGTTGGTTAGCGGAGAAAGCCTCACAGACAGAAGATTCCAAGGACAGCAGTGCATCAGAGGTAGATTGCATTGTTCGAAAACCAAACTGGGCAGGGGATAAGAAGTCACCTTTCTCCAAAAACCAAACAAGCCTAACATTGACCATCTTTTCCAGAACTTTACATACACATGACGTTAGAGAAATAGGCCGATAATTCGTTGCCTGTAGGTGGTCCTTATGTGGTTTGGGGATAGGGATAACCACAGCAACACCCCAGCTAGCCGGAAACTCCCTGGAACACCAGATCTTATTAAACAGAGAAAGCAAAAATAAAAGGGACTCATCAGACAGGTGACTTAAAAAGGCATAAGGAATATCATCATAATCAGGAGAAGAGTCATAGCACTGCGACAGAGCTGCCTGGAGTTCAGAGATTGAAAATAGAACATTATAAGGCTCTCCCCCAGCAGAGGTAATGCTGAAATCACGAGACTCTAGGCACCGACGGTGGCAAGCTGAAGGCGTATCCGCAACCTTCTGTGACACACTGGCAAAATGATCAGCAAGCAACACTGCAACAGCAAAAGGATCAGCCACAGTTCCACCTGCTGCAGATAAAACGGGAGGTGAGGGGGCAGTAAATTTCCCTGAAATTTTCCTTTCCCGATTTCACACCTGGGTGATGGAAGTCCTCGAATTGATGGAGGAAACATAACCCTTCCAGGATGAATGCCTGGCCTCCTTTAAAACCCGCATCATATAAGCTCGTGCCCTCTGATATGCCACCAAATACTGAGGATCCCCACGGTGACAACGAAGTCGAGAGAAGGCAACTCGTTTGGCTTTCACTGCGTAACTGCACTCAGAGTTCCACCAAGGAACTGGACGTTTAGGAAACTGACCCTTCATTCTTGGAATAGTTAAAAGGGCTGCTGAGTGCAACAAGTCAGTGAAATATGACACTGCCTCAGTAAGACAGCCAAACTCATTGACAGAAAGGGAAGTGGAACTTAATTCCCTGAAACGTGGCCAGTCAGCCTTATCCAGAAGCCAGCGAGGAAGATGTGGCTGAGGTCCACCTGCACTAGCAGTTAAAAGTAAGGGAAAATGGTCACTGCCATACAGGTCTGGCAACACATCCCAGGTAAAATCTAAAACTGCATCAGCTGAGCATAAAGACAAATCAATGGCAGTAAAAGTTCCAGTCTGGCTATGGAAATAAGTCATTTTATCAGCATTGAAAATGCCCAACTCCTCATCTTCCACTAAAGAGGCCAGCATGACACCCCAAGGGTTGGCCTCACTGTTTCCCCATAGTGGATGGTGTCCATTCATATCTCCCAGTAACAAAAAGGGAGAAGGAAGGCCACGAATGAGGCATTCCAGATCCGCCCTTTCAACAACAGCACTGGGAGGTAGATAAAGACTGCAAACTGTATACTGCTGACGTAAAAACATCCGGACAGCGACAGCCTGCAGGGGAGTAGAGATGTCCATATGACTGAACGGAATATCCTGGCGAAAGAAGATAGCAGCACCTCCATGACGACCTTGACCAGGTACAGGATCTGATTAAAAGGCATGGTAACCAGAAGGACCAGAAGGAACAGCATCACCTACCATGGTCTCCTGGATGCACATGCACAGAGAAGTAAATTGAGAAACAAGATGACAAAGTTCCTCATAGTTAGCACGTAAACCCCAACAGTTCCACTGGATGATAGAACCCATAATGGAGGAAGGATGACTAAGTGCGAGACTGTACACCTGACAAGCGAGAGGGTTTGGATTGATGCTTATGAAGGCCCTTCGCATGGGCTTGCCCAGCACCAGAAACCCGCACCCTCTGTCGAACATCCATGGGTAAACAAGAGGCTGAGGAAGTGAGTTTTACAACACTCCTTCTTTAAGTGGGCATACCAGTTTGTTTGGAAGGTTGCTTGGAGGCTGTTTTTGAAGGTGTAAGACGGCCAGTGCTCTTACCACAAGCCTCAGAAGTGGAAGTAGAGTCCACAGGACTCGAATCATTTGAGAAGGCCATCCTATCCTGCAGATCTGAAGCACCAATGAGCTGTCCAACATCATTCACAGGTGGAGATGGGACCGGAGGTGAACCTGCTGTTTCAGATGTCGCCTGGGTAGGTCCCTCAGCCTGCTGAGCAGAGAGAAGAGGAGAGGTGTCGACAGAAGGGTCGACAACAGAGACCTCAGGTGGCCGGTCTTCATGCTCAGAGGATTCTGACGAACAACGGTGACGTTTGCCAGGTACAGGTAGAGCCTTGGGCAGACTGGGTAGGACAGAAGGAGTCTGGTCAACGTGGACATCAGTCATCACCACAGAAGTGTGCAAGTCATCAGCCACCGAAGTGGGGGCAGAAACAGTCACAGCAGGGGGTGCGTGAGGTTCATTTTCACAAAGAGTATGAACGATAGGGACAACATCCCGCATAGCACTAGATGATGCAGTGGGCACTGGATTGGGTTGAGGCTGTCTCTGAGACATAGGGCAGTGTATTGGTATTCCAGAAAGGACAAGCATAAGTAACAACGGGCTGAAAGAACGAGTCTGGGCTCTCTTCTTAGCCTCAGGGAATGAAACCTTCTCAAGTGTTCGAATCGATAAAATCTCCTTTTCCAGGCAGTAGCGAGGACAGTTTTTGGAAGATACCGCATGAGGGCCCCCACAGTGATACCATTTAAGGGGTCCTGGACAGTCATTGGCATGACTTGGTCTGCCACAGGAGGTACAGACACCAGGAAGGCCAGCCTGTGAGCGGCGGCAAAATCGGCTAACATGTCCATACCCTTGGCAGTGAAAACAGCGCTTTGGGGTTGGCACATATGGCTTCACAGGAGCAATAGCCATGCCAGTTTCATGGACCTAGGCAATGTCAATTTATTAAATGTCAAGAACAATGTTGGAGTCAGAGTCAAGATCCCATCTATCTTTTTTTGAAAGCGCTCAACCTTCATCACACCAAACGATCGCAGCTCTTCCAACAATCGTTTCCCTGAGTATCAGAGGATGTCACGAGAGAAAACGACTCCCTTACACTGGTTGAAGGTTCCATGAGGAACACAGGTAACATCAGAACCAGCAACAGAGGTCAATTTCATTAGCCAGGAGCTCTTCTCTGGGGTGGACACCTCAATGAGAATGCTTCCATCCCTCTGGGAAGAGATTTTGGGCTCTCTTCCACAAACTGACACTATGGCATGGTGCAGGTCAAAGATGTCAACATCTAGAACTGACCCTCCTATGGAGGATTTCAGAACCAGATACTTTGCGTAAGAAGCCGGCACCAGTTCTTCTTCGTTCAACCCCAGAGCCATACCTACCCGGCGTGACCGCCTCCCAGTCCCAGTTGTATGCTGGGGCAAAGGAGGACATTCACCAGGGGCCTGGTAAGGCTCCAAGGTGGCAATAGAGGAGTCGCCAGGGACAAAGCCAGAGTTGTCAATGAAATTTTTTTTTGGTGGCCATGTGCTTTAACAAAACCTTCATTCCCCCACCCCTCCACCCACCATGGAGCTCAACAAGGGGAGGTCGTATGCCAGGGACAACACCACTGGCGACCCCAGAGGTAGCAGGAGAGTATATGCGGGTAACCACTGTACCTTGGCAAGGGTGACTCCAGGACGAAAGGAGCCACCAGGCCCCCCAGTGTCCACTTGACCCTAGCCAACGCATGACCAGCCGACTGACCTGGTCGGGCCCAACCAGGCCACCCGTCTAGCCAGAATAAGGGACCAAAGAGGTGTATTGCTAGCTGCAGGGCTCACCGTGCAGCATCGCTCAACCTCCAGGACACGTCTCCCAGCATTACGAGACGCCACGCACGGCAAACACGTGGGGAGGCAACAGTCCTGCCCTAGATGGCAAGTGGGCAGGGACTAGCATCACCAGCAGGCCTCCTCCACCAGTGATGTAGGGGGTGCTTGGTCCACGAGGCCGACAAATACCGAACCCTACAAAGGTAGGCAGGCCTCTCGAGTAGGTGGCGTTGCCTGCCACACTTCGAGCCCCGCCACCACATCAAGGTGACCCCCCTCAGCGGGGAATGAGGAAGTGAAGGAACATTGTGGTGTGGATGTGGACGTGATAAGAAGCGTTAGGAGAAACACATTGAGGTGGTTTAGCCTTGTGGAGAGGATGGAGAGTGAGAGACTGATGAGGAGAGTGAATGGGAATGAGGTGGAGGGGGAGAGAGGGAGGGGGGGGGGCCAAGGATGAGATTGAGAGATTGAGTGGAGAGGTATATGAGAGAGGGGTTGTGTGAGTTGGGAGCAGGGTAATGAACTGGCGGGGGACAGGGCGACGTGGAGGTGATTAGGTTGTGGCCACCCTGTATGGCATTAAGGCGTCTGGCAATAGATAGATAGATTTATATTTTCAAGATACTTCAAGTGACCCATGCGACAGTAGTAAGCGAATCGTGGCCGTTGTCCGCGATTCAGTTAATCCTTTATCATTGCACCATCATTTTTCGTGGATATTTATTAAAGTGACTGGGATGCTACCTGGTGCCATCATGTTTTGTGAAAAAAAAAAAAAAAATGGATTCAATACACAATACTACTATCATTTTCCATGGAAATTTCTTTAATTGATTTAAAAATTACTTGGTACCATCTTTTTTTTTTTTCTGGAATGTCTAACGTTCCCAAATCATTGTTTGCTACCATAATTTATCGTAGACTTTATTAATATTGGCCACTTTGTTACTGTCTAGCATTAATAGTACCATCATTTTTTGCCAAGATGTCTTAAATTTTTTTGGATGCTATATGCTACCATAACTTTTTGCAAAAAAAAATTTAAAAAATGATTTTGAAACTCCATACTACCATAATTTTCTATGAAAATGTCTTAAAATGATTTGAAGGCACTTATACCATCCTTTTTTTTTTTCAATTTCTAACATTGTTACTTGCAACCATCATTTATTGTGGAAATTTTTAATATTGGCGGCCCGGGTACCTGGCTATACATATGTCCCTTAATTACTTCCTTATCCTCTAGAAGGAGTTAGGAGAATTGCAGGAGGACAATATAGGCCTACACATCACGGAGTTGACGTTTCTCTTGAACCTGGAGCCCCTGTACATGTAACTTTCATATTTTTCATTTTCTTTTCCTTTCTTCTATTTTTTCTAATCCTACCCACCGCATTTTCAGTGGCAAAATATAATGATTAGGTTGTAGATCGATGGGCATTATCGAACCATTATCGAACCATGAGAGTGAAGTGTGACTGGCAAGTCGCCACAGAATTAACACTCGGGCAGTTCACATTCAGCCACAAGTACACAGAGTCCAAGTTGTGACTTCTACATTAAAACGAACCATATTCTCTCTCTCTCTCTCTCTCTCTCTCTCTCTCTCTCTCTCTTTACAGTCACATCAAGTAACTGACAGGCAGATTTCGACACTTGGATTAGCTTCCAATCCATCGAAAACTTCAGCTGTATGATGGTCAGTCCTGTTATGGGTACTCCTTAAGATGAAATATGGTATTGTTTTTACATACTCTAAGTATGTGTGTATAAAATGAATGCCACTAATGAATTAATGGTTTCTTATTACTGCCAAAAACCCATGCTTTTTTATAACCAGGCTGTTTGTGTTTGAAGTGAGTATAATGTTTTCCACAAATTGGTTGTCATAATCTCCGTAACTTTGGTAATATGAATATCTATATCGGAATCACTAAACTTTGATTTTGTATCACAAGTAAACGTAAAGTAACGATAAACGGTACTTCGCTACTTTGAAGATTAGCTGTTCTACTGAATAATAACTGTTCTGAACAAATTCTTGCCACAACTAAAAACTACTGATTATAAGCCAAATGAATATTGGTGTAAAACACACACACACACACACACACACACACAAATAATATGCCTAACTGAAACAAAATTAACACCAAGGATATCCAATGACATACTAAACTTAGAGGAGTACAATATATAGAGAAGACAGAAATTTTAAAAAAGGAGGAAGAATTATAATATTAACTAAGAAAAATCTAAAGGTCAAACAAATAAAACTAGATATACCATAACAGGTAGAACTGATTACAGTAGAGATCAACACATCTGAAGGTAAAGTAATTGTAGCCAATTTGTACATGCCACCCAGATCAAACACATGGGAAAGAGATGAATATGAGGACCTGGCAGAGAGTACAATTCAGAGTTTAAGATCATTGCTACATAAAATGGAAGAGAATATATCACCCTCCACTCGGCAAAAGCGATCATGCAGTACTAAATTATAACTTCAGGATAGCATATGACATAGTAAACAGCAATGACAGTTACAAAAAGAGCCTAAACTATAAAAAGGGAAAGTATCAAGACCTAAAGAAGTATTTCTTAGAAGTTGATTGGGAAAATGAGCTTAGAGGACAAGATTTAAATGCTGTATATAAAAAATGAGCTTAGAGGACAAGATTTAAATGCTGTATATAAAAAATTCTGTGAATTTTATGAAATAGGAGTCCAGAAGTACATCCCACAGCACAAAGAAGCAGATAAGAAAATACAGAAATGGTTCAATACAGAATGTACAAAATCAAAAGAAAGAAGAGATTTGTTGTGGAATAGATACAGAAAACATAATAGTGAAAGGGCGTATAATAATTACAAACAGGCAAGAAACGATTATACGGGAATAAGGAGGGAAGCCCAAAAACAGTTTGAGGAGGATATAATTAATAAAAGTAGTGATCAACCAAAGCTGTTTTACAGCTATATCAAAAGCAAAACCAAAGTAAAAGATATAATACAATCAATTACGGACGAGGGAATCACTTATACACAAGAGAAAGATATTTGTGAAGCACTAAATAAGAATTTCCAATTAGTTTTTACAGAAGGAAAAAATTTTGAGAGGGACTATGTGGAACATGCATGTCCACACATACTACCAGATATACAAATAGCAGAAAAAGTAATAAAGGAAGAGTTAAGTAGATCAGACAGAGGAAAAGCAAGTGGTCCTGATGCAATTTCATGTTGGGTACTACGAGAATGTGCAAAGGAGTTAAGTAAACCATTATTTTTAATTTTCAAGAAATCCTTGAGTCAAGGTAAACTACCTGATATTTGGAAAAAAGCAAATATTGTCCCCTTATTCAAGAAAGGAAATAGACAAAAGCCACTCAACTACCGACCAGTATCACTGACCAGTGTTGTAAGCAAGGTATTAGAAAAGCTTGTAAGAAAAGCTTGGGTAAATCATCTAGAAGAACACAGTATGATAACAGAAAGACAGTTTGGTTTCAGAAAAAGGAAAATCATGTGTTACTAATCTGTTGAGCTACTATGACAGAGTAACAAACACAATACAGGAAAGGGAGGGATGGGTGGACAGTATCTATTTGGATTTCAAGAAAGCTTTTGACACAGTACCGCACCAGAGACTTTTATGGAAACTGTACCATCAAGGAGGAATTCGAGGCAAACTGTTTTGTTGGATGCAAAACTTTCTCATAAAAAGAGAAATGAGAACAGTACTAAGAGGAAACTACTCATCATGGAAAGAAATGATTAGTGGAGTACCACAGGGTTCAGTGCTGGCACGAATCATGTTTTTAGTGTATATAAATGATATAAACAGTAACACTGGAAATGAGAGCTATCTGAATATGTTTGCAGATGATTCAAAAATACAAAGGAGAATTACTAACACAGACTCTTGTAAAGAGCTACAAGAAAAATTAAGTAAACTTCATGAATGGAGTAGTACATGGCAAATGGAATTCAATATGGACAAGTGTCATGTAATCAAGTTTGGTAAAAGCGGAAAAAGACCTGATTGGGATTTTACGTTAGGAAATAAAACCCTATACACATCAGAAAGAGAGAAAGACCTAGGTGTGATCATCAATAACAGACTATCTCCGGCTGACCACATCAGCGAGAAGGTACAGAACATGTATACACTGCTTGCAAATATGAGAATAGCATTCATATACATAAATGAAGACATGCTAAGAAGGATAATAACATCATTCATTAGACCAACCCTGGAATATGCATCAGTAGTCTGGAGTCCTCATCTGAAAAAGCACATAGACAAGATTGAAAAAGTTCAAAGGGCCGCTACGAGATGGATACCAAGCTTAAGGGACCTAAGCACGAAGAAAGACTAAATAAACTGAATCTACCAACACTACAGGAAAGAAGGAAAAGAGGTGACATGATAATGCTATATAAGTGCATATCAGGGAAGGAGAAAATAGACATAAATGATTACTTAACATATGGAGAAGCATCAGCAAGAGGACACTGCAAACACTGCATAAGAAGAGAGGTGATAAAGAGGTAAAGAAATTCAGTTTCCCAAACAGAGCATACTCATACTCTTGAACACATACTCTTGAACACATTCACCACTTCCAACCTCTTGCTTTCCTCATTCACACCTCTCATATTCCACATGGCCATGCGAATCTGCCCATTTGGTTGGAGTCCTGAGCATGTATTGGGCCCTCCGAGCTGTGTGTGTGTGTGTGTGTTCCTACCTAATTGTATCTTTACAGGAATGAGTCAAGCTCGTACTGTCCCGTGTCTTAAACCATATTTATCATACATATCCTTAAATTTGTGAATTGTTTGGCACACACTATTTCATTCGGTAGTGCATTACACTGATCAATTGCTCTGTTTAGGAAACTAAATTTCCTTACGTCTTTATCATCTCTCTTCTTATGCAGTTTTTGCAGTGTCCTCTTGCTGATGGTTCGCCATAGGTTAAGTAATCATTTATGTCTATTTTCTCCTTCCCTGATATGCATTTTTATAGCATTATCATGTCACCTCTTTTCCTTCTCTCCTGTAGTGTTGGTAGATTCAGTTTATTTAGTCTTTCTTCGTAGCATAGATCCCTTAAGCTTGGTACCCATCTTGTAGCGGCCCTTTGAACTTTTTCAATCTTGTCTATGTGTTTTTTGAGATAAGCACTCCAGGGTTGGTCTGATGAATGATGCTATTATCCTTCTTAGCATGTCTTCATTTATGTATGTGAATGCTATTCTCATATTGCAAGCAGTGTATACATGTTCCGTACCTTTTCATTGATGTGGTCAGCCAGAGATAGTCTGTTATTGATAATCACACCTAGGTCCTTTTCTCTTTCTGAGGTGTGTAGGGTTTTATTTCCTAACGTATAATCCCAATCAGCTCTTTTTCCACTTTTACCAAACTTGATTACATGACACTTGTCCACATTGAATTCCATTTGCCATGTATTACTCCAATCATGAAGTTTATTTAATTCTTCTTGTAGCTCTTTACAAGAGTCTGTGTTAATAACTCTTCTTTGTATTTTTCCATCATCTGCAAACATATTTACGGTAGATAGCTTTCATTTCCAGTGTTACTGTCTATATCATTTATATACACTAAAAACATGATCGGTGCCAGTACTGAGCCCTGTGGTACTCCACTAGTCACTTCTTTCCATGATGAGTAATTTCCCCTTAGTACTGTTCTCATTTATTTTCTTATGAGAAAATCATGCATCCAACAATACAGTTTGCCTAGAATTTCTCCTTGATGGTACAATTTCTATAAAAGTCTTTGGTGTGCTACTGTGTCAAATGCTTTCTTGAAATCTAAACAGATACTGTCCACCTATCCTTCTCTTTCCTGTAATGTGTCTATTACTCTGTCACAGTAGCGCAACAGATTAGTAACACATGATTTTCCTTTTCTGAAACCAAACTGTCTTTCTGTTATCATACTGTGTTCTTCTAGATGATTTACCCAAGCTTTTCTAATACCTTGCTTACAACACTAGTTAGTGATACTGGTCGGTAGTTGAGTGGATTTTGTCTATTCCCTTTCTTGAATATGGGAACAATGTTTGCTTTTTTCCAAATATCAGGTAGTTTACCTTGACTCAAGGATTTCTTGAAAATTAATATTAATGGTTTACTTAACTCCTTTGCACATTCTCGTAGCACCCAACGTGAAATTTCATCAGGACCATTTGCTTTTCCTTTGTCTAATTTAATTAGCTCCTCCTGTATTACTTCTTTCTGATGTTTGTATATCTGGTAGTATGTGTGGGCATGCATGTTCCACATAATCCCTCTCCAAAATTTTTTCCACTGTAAAACCTGATTGGAATTTCTTGTTTAGTGCTTCACAAATATCCTTCTCTTGTGTATAGGTGATTCCCTCGTCCGTAATGGATTGTATTTGATCTTTTACTTTGGTTTTGCTTCTGATGTAGCTGTAAAATAGCTTCGGTTGATCCCTACTTTTATTTATGATATCCTCCTCAAACTGTTTTTGGGCTTCCCTCCTTATTCTTGTATAATCATTTCTTGCCTGTTTGTAATTATTATATGCCCTTTTAGTATTGTGTCTTCTGTATCTATTCCACAACAAATCTCTTTTTTCTTTTGATTGACTGAGTGTGTGTGTGTGTGTGTGTGTGTGTGTGTATGTGTGTTCTTACCTAACTGTTCTTACCTAATTGTATCATTACAGAAATGTGTGAAGCTCCTACTGCCCCGTGTATTAAACCATTTTCATGATACATATCCTTGAATTTGTGAATAGTTTTGGCACACACTGTTTCATTCGGTTGTGCATTCCACCGATTTATTGCTCTATTTGGGAAACTGAATTTGGTTACGTCGTTATTGTGTCTCTTTTTATCCAGTTTTTTGTAATGTCCTCTTGCTGATGCTTCCCCATGGGTTATATATTTATTTATGTCTTTGTTCTTTTTCCCAGAGATGCATTTATACAATATAATCATGTCTCCTTTTTTCCTTTTCTCCTGTAGTGTGAGTACAGTAGATTCAGTTTTTCTAGTCTTTCTTCGTACCCTAGATCCGTTAAGCTTGGTACCCATCTTGTGGCTGCCCTTTGTACTTTTTCAATCTTATCTATGTGTTTTTTGGGTTAGGGATTCCAGACTACTGATGCATACTCTAGGGATGGTCTGATGAATGATATATTATCTTTCTTTGCATGTGTTCATTTCTATAGGTGAATGCCACTCTTACATTATCAAGCAATGCATACACGTTATGTACCTTCTCACTGATGTGATCATCTGGAGATAGTCTGTTACTGATATTTACTTCTAGGTCCTTGTCACTTTCCGATATGTGTAGAGTTGATCTTCCTATTTTATAATCCCAGTCTGGTCTTTTCTCGTTTTTACCAAATTTGATTGCATGACATTTGTCCACACTGAATTCCATTTGCAATTTATTGGTCCATTCATGAAGTTTGTTTAATTCCTCTTCCAGCTCTTTGCAAGAATCTGTGTTAGTAATTTTCCTTTGAATTTTTTCATCATCTGCTAACATATTTAGATGGCTTTCATTTCCAATGTTTCTATTTGTCATATATATATATATATATATATATATATATATATATATATATATACTAAAAACTAAAAACACAATTGGTGCCAGCACTGAGCCCTGTGGTACTCCGCTAGTCACTTCTCTCCATGATGATTAATTTCCCCTTAACCCGCCCCATCCCAACGTTTTCTGGGCAGTGGTACGCCCCAGTCCTGACATTTTTGGACTTTTTTTTTTTTTATCTCAAACATCCGCTTTTGCTGAAAAACATCGAAAATTTATAGAGAAATCGCTCACCTGAGGTTTAAAATACTCGATCCAGGTAGGAGTACCTCCTGACCTTACAGGGTTTTCTATCAGGCTGGCTGCAAAGAAAACGAGTTCTATGGGAGGATAACTATTCTATACCACTCATAAACGGTATAATTTATTTATTTGGTACGAAATTATATGTAGTACGAGAGTATAATGGTTTTCAAACGGTAATATAGGCATTATAAGCATTGTTTCACTCACTAACTCACCATTCCTGACCACATTACCTGATCATCATTTCTGACTGTTTCTTACTCTAATGTTTGTCCTCCACATTGTCATCGATTGGGGAATCACTCCGGCCCTGAATTTCGTACCGTGGCATGACATGGCTTTACTGGCCAGGTCACTGATAACAGGTGAATTGCTGAGAAAAGGTCATGCAGAAGGGGGAGGAGGTCATGCTGGGTAAGGCATTGTCCCTGCCTGGCATCTTGTAGAGGAAGGTGTCCCATGTATACGTGCCAAAAATCACTTGCGAAAATTTAAAATTGTGCAAATTAGGGACCTTGCAGTGTTGCCGCATTAATTCACGTCTCTGGGATATGAGTGCACATCATGTGAGGACGTGAATTCACGTCTCCGGGACGGGGTGGGTTAATATTGTTCTCATTTCCCTTTTTCTGAGAAAATCCTGCATTTAACAGTACAGATTGTCTTGGATACCTCCTTGATGGTACAGTTTCCATAAACGTCTTTGGAGCAGTACTCTGTCAATTGCTTTCTTAACCCGCCCTATCCTGATCGATTTTCCACCACTGACTCCCCCCAGTCCCGACCAATTTTGGAAAAAAAACATTCTTGGCTCAAAGCTGTGCTTTCATTGAGAAACATGGAAAACTCACGGAGAAATCACTCACCTGAGGTTTATAATACTGAATGCAGGTAGCAGTACCCCTTACCTTACTGGGTTTTCTATCAAGCTGGCTCCAAAGAAAACGAGTTCTATGGGAGGGTAACTATTCCACACCACTCATAAATGGTATTTTTTTTTTTTATGCGAGGAAGAAGGAACCAAAGGATATTGGTTTTCACACAGTAATATACACAATATGAGCATTGTTTCACTCACCAAACACATTAGCATACCTGACCTTTTTAGGTGACATTACCTAATCATCATTTCTGACCGTTTCTTCCTCTAATGCTACATAAACTTTGTCCTCCACATTATCATCGATTGGGGAATCACTCTGGCCTTGAATTTCGTACTGTGGCATGACGTGTTTAATGGCCAGGTCACTCATAATAGGTGAATGCCGAGACAGTGGCGTGCGGGGGGGGGAGGTCATGCGGGGTCAGGCATTGTCCCTGCCTGGCATCTTGTAGAGGAAGGTGTCCCGTGTATATGTACCAAAAATAACAAGCAAAAGTTGGAAAATGTGCAAATGACAGACCTTGCGCATTTATATACGTCAACAGGACTCACAGTGACAAAACGTTTGGACATATACATACATCAACAGGATGCGGCGGGTTAAAATCAAAATAATGTCCACCCATCCTTTTCTTTTCTGTAATGTTTCTATAACTCTATCATAGTAGCTTAACAGATTAGTAACACATGATTTTCCCTTCCTAAAACCGAACTGCATCTCTGTTACCATACTGTGTTAAAGATGTTTTACCCAAACATTTTTTTTATAAGCTTTTCTATTATCCTACTTACAACACTGGTTGGTAGTTGAGTGGATTTTGTCTCTTCCCTCTCTTGAATAAGGGAACTATGTTTGCTTTATCCAAATGTCAGTAGTTTACCTTGACCTAAGGATTCCTTGATAATTAAATACCATGGTCTGTTTACGTCTTCTGCACATTCATGCACCACTGAACCTGAAATTCCATCAGGACCATTTGCTTTTCCTTTTTCCAATTTACATATCTCTTCCTGTACTTCTTTTTCTGATATTTGTATATCTGGTAATACGTGTGGGTATGGATACTCCATAATATCTCTCTCAAAATTCTTTGTTTTGTAAAAACTGATTGGAAGTTTTTAGTGTTTCACAATTATCTTTCTCTTGTGTATATATGATCCCCTCATCCGTAATGGACTGTGTTTTATCTTTATCTCTGGTTTTGCTTCAGTTGTAGCTGTAATAAAAAATGGTTCATCACTACTTTTATTTATAATCTCCTCCTGAAACTGTCTCTGAGCCTCCCTCCTTATCTTTGTATTATAATTTCTTATCTGTTTATAGTTGTTATATGCCCTCTCACTATTGTGTCTCTTGTATCTATTCCTCAGCAAATCTCTTTTGTATTTTGGTTCTTTACATTCTGTATTAAATCATTTCTTCATTTTCATTTCTGTTGCTTTGTGCTGTGAAATGTAATTTTGTACTCCTATTTCATAAAGATCACAGAATTTTCTATATATAATATTTAAATCTTGACCTAAGTTCCTTTTCCCAATCTTTTTCTATAAAGTATGTCTTCAATTCTTGATAGTTACCCCTTTTGTAATTTAGACTCTTTTTGTAACTCTCATTACTGGTAACGTCATATGCAATCCAGAAGTTACAATTTAATATTACATGGTCACTCTTGTCAAATGGATGGTGATACATTATACTGTCAATTTCATTTTCTTGCCTGGTAAATATAAGATCTAGTACTGATGGTTCATCAAGTCCTCTTTTACTGGTGTTTTCCTTTACATGCTGTGTGTGTGTGTGTGTGTGTGTGTGTGTGTGTGTGTGTGTGTTAATTCATTCTTTTTTTGTGTGTGTGGGCCCACACCAGCTTCGGGCCTGAAGCTTCTGCCTCGTCAGTCACCACGTAAATCTGCTCCAGTGCCCAGTTAATCATGAAATCAACAGTTTTACCACAGGATACAAGTATACAACCATACTAACTTCTTTTTTTTCTATATTGTGCTTTTCATCTTTCAGTTATTCTGTAAATAATGTGGATGCAGGTAGAAATATACATGATTCCACGGCAATCATTCTTCGAGTCATTTTTTTACAATTATGCATTATTCCAATATTCTGACTCATTATCTGGGCATATTAAAGCAGTGCTAAAATTGAAGAGTATTACCTCATACCTTTTCAGGAGGTGCTATTTTACTTCAATTTTGTGGACACACCATAAGTTATTGTAATTCTGATGTTATCGTCAATAGCTGTCGAAAACTTGTCACCTGTTGCTCATGTTCAGTAATATAATGGAAACTTCTTTAACAATGGCACTAAAAGCTTACATTAATCAGAACTTAACACGGTCAGTTTCACATCACAATTCAAATAAGTTGTGGTTGCATGGAATTTGATGAGCCTTAGCTATGCTATAGGAATGCGTCTCCATGGTTTCTATGTAAATTCACCCTCAAGCCTAGACTTGACCATCAACAATTGAAAATGGGTTTTGGATCGTCTACAGGCGAGCACAAAAGCGCAGAAGCTAGTATGATGCCAGTCAATGGACCACATGCTTGTCTATTAAAATTTACAAGTACTCTGTTAAGATATTTCTAATATGTTTGACATTTTACTGAGCAGGCTTCAACATTATATATATATATATATATATATATATATATATATATATACATATATATAATATAATATAATATATAGGCTGCATCATTAATGGTTCCAGCATGATATTTATGTACATATGAAGATGCTTGAAACATTATCTGAATTTTAGGTAGTGCTAGTATCAGGAATTTAAAAGTATTGTTCAGGTGCAGCACTTTCATGTACTCAAATCCTGTTTCATATTTTAAATATTCCCCGTTAATCTATTTA
>NC_137011.1:22751896-22804396 GCF_032717465.1 Coenobita brevimanus | reverse complement strand
ACATTCATTTGCATCTTAGCCCCAAAAGGGAGAAGGGACAGATCCTCACCGCACCACACTGCACAAGGGTCAACTGTGCAGTGCAGTCAGTGACATCCGCAGCAGGGCCTGACAATGGAGCTGGTTTACCCCTGCCACACCATAATAGACCCATCCCCTTACCCGCACCTGACCTGATTAGCTGATTAGACCAAATGCGGTAGAATATCCCCTCAGGGCTGTGTCATCATTTATTCACTCACAATTTCTCTCCACTTATTTCTGTCACGCACAGCCACTCTTCCTTGCTCAACAGACATCCCTCTCGCATCCACCACTCTCTTCACACTGTCCATCCATCCTATTCGTGGTCTCCCTCTCAGCCTTACACCTCTCACATCAGATTTTATCTTTTTCACCAATCGCCTACTTTCCATTCTCTCCATATGCCCAAACCATCTCAACACCCTCTGTTCAACTCTATCAGCCATCTCCCGAACAACTCCAGTTCTCCTTCGCACTTCATCGTTTCACGCTCGATCCATACACGTCACTCCACACATACTCGTCAGACACCTCATCTCCATTACATTCAAACTTTTCCTCTCTGCTACACCCATATTCCATGCTTCAGTCCCATATAACGCAGTCGATACCACAACACACTCATACAGCCTTCTCTTTACATCCATTCTAAGCGAACTACTTCTAAACACTTGTTTCATTCCTCCCAGCACCTTTCCTACTTCATTCATTCTAAACTTCACTTCTGCATCTATTCTTCCATCCACAGCAACATGCGACCCTAAATATTTAAAACACTCTACCTCCTCAAGCAACTCACCATTCAGAACTACAGTATATTCATCCCCCTACCATCTACCAACCTCGTACACTTCATCACTTTACTCATATTCTCATTTACTTTCAATTTCCTCCTTTCACACACTCTTCCAAACTCCTCTACCAACTGTCTCAATCTCTCCTCTGAATCAGCCACCAGTGCAGTATCATCTGCAAACAGCAGCTGCTTCAGATTCCATTCTCCACCATCAACATTCACCAGATTCAGACTTCCACCAAAAACTCTTGTATTCACCTCCCTTACAATACCATCCATATAAATATTAAACAACCAAGGCGACATCACACATCCCTGTCGCAGACCCATTCTCACGGGAAACCAATCACTCACAGCATTTCCCACTCTTCCACATGCTCTACTATTTATGTAAAAACTTTCACCCCTATTAGTAACCTACCATCAAGTCCATACAATCTTAAAACAGTCCACAACGCCTCCCTATCAATTCTATTATACTATATCTATAGCCCGACGCCCTAATCAAAGGGTGGCCACAGACAAAATGCCTCCAAGTCGCTCTGTCACCCACCATTTGACTACCCTTCCCACAACTCGCCCCCCCCCTCCCTCATATACCTCTCAACTCCATCCTTCCACATCATCCTCGGTCTACCCCCTCCCTCTCCCTCCCTCCACCTCATCTTCATACACCCTCTTAGTCAGTCTTTCATTCTCCATTCTCTCCACATGTCCAAACCACCTCTGTGTATTTCTCCTAATCTTTTCAACCACATCCACATCCACCCCACAACGTTCCTTCACTTCTTCATTCGTCAACCTGTCACTCCATGTCACCTCACATGCTCCTCTCAGGTAACTCATTTCCACTGCTCTCACTCTTGACTTGTTCCCTCTTGCATGGTCCACGCCTCACTTCCATACATCAGGGTAGGGATCACAATACTATCATGCAGTGACTTCTTAACTTCTATACTCACCTCCCTATTTCTCATCACTGCTTTCATTGAACCAGCAACCTTCCTTCCCTGCTGTACCCTTTCACGCACTTCATCCCCCAAAGTTCCATCCTTAACTCATCACACTACCCAAGTACTTGAATGCACTCACATTCTCCATATCCTCACCATCCACCCTCACTTTACATTCTGTGATTTCATTCCTCTCAAACACCATAATTTACTTTTGTTTACATTAACTTTCAGCTTCCTCCTCCTACACACTATCACAAATTCATTCACCAAACCTTGCAACTCCCATTCATCTTCACTCAACAATACTGTATGATCAGCAAACAGCAACACCGGAATCTTCCAAATCTCACCCTCATTCATTAGAGCCACCCCCACATCCACTGCCCTACCTTGCACCTCCTTTACAACCCCATCCATGAATATATTAAACCGCCATGGAGACATCACACAACCCTGTTTCAGTCCCACATTGAGATCAAAGAACTCACTCAGCTCACCATCCATTCACACCGTAGCCCTAGCTCCTTTGTACATACTCTTCACAGCACTCGACAATTTCCACTCCACTCCATATACTCGAAATACCTTCCACATTCCTTGCCTATCTATTCTGTCATAAGCTTTCTCCAAGTCCACGAAGACAGCATACACTTTCATTCCTTTCTCTAGATACTTCTCCACTAAACATCTGAGAACAAATATCTGATCTACACACCCTTTTCCCTTCCTAAATCCCCTTTGTTCTTCTCCAACATCTCCTCTGTCATATGCCTAACCCTATCAATGAGTATTCTACCATATATTTTACCAGTCACACTAAGAAGGCAAATACCCCTATGGTAACCACATACTTCTCTCTCCCCTTTTCCTTTGTATAAAGAACAATTATACATGATTTCCAGTCCTCTGGAACCCTTCCTTCTTCCCAAGCCAATCTACACTTCTTCCATATCCATTCCACAACAATCTCACCCCCATACCTCAGCATTTCACCACACACTCCATCAATTCCTGAGGCCTTTCCTAACTTGATCTTCATTGCTTCCACTACTTCCGCCCTACTGATCTCTTCCTCTCTCCTCTCATCTCTTCTTCTCCCAGCCATTCCCAAACCACTTATACTCACACTGCTCTCACTCTCTACGTTCAACAAATCCTCAAAGTGCTCCTTCCATCTCCTCAATTTCTCTCTCTTCTCCACCAACAATCTATTATTCCTATCTTTCACTCCCCTCCTATTTCCCCTTTCACACTGCCTTACTTTCTTTACCTCCTTCCAAAACAATTTCTTACTCTTCCTCCATTTCACACTCAGATTCCTCCCAAACTCTTCATCCACTATCTTCTTACTCTCCTTCACCAGTCTCTTCACCTCCCTTCTCCTGCTCACATATACCTCTCTCTTCTCTCTCTCGTCTTTTCTCCTACCTCTACTCGCTAACCATTCACTATATGCCTTTTTCTTTTGTTCCACAGCTCGTTTCACCTCATCATTCCACCATGCTGTCCCTTGCACACCCTTGCATCTCCTCCTCACTCCACAAACCACCTCACACGCTGCACCTATCTCTTCCATGAATATCTTACATACATCTTCCACTCCTTCCATCTGCTCTAGCTCATACCTTCCCAATCTTTCTTCCACTGTGCTCTTATACTCTGTCATTTTCTCACTATCTTGCAAATTCTCCACTCTTCTCTAAATCCATGAATGCCTAAAACACATCCTTGCCTTTCAATAAACACTTTTCACACACTTGTCTCACAGGAAACACCTGATCCATGCATCCCCTCCCTCTCCTAAAGCCACACTGCTCATCACCAATCACTCCCTCTGTACCCTCTCTAACTCTCTTAACCCTCTCAGGGTCACTCACGCGATTTGCGTTTCATGTGGATTGTTCTAAAGATGTTCAGTCACTCGAATCGCGTTCCTAAGCACCAAAAAATTCGCCAAAAATTAAGTTTCTGGCGGATTCGCGTCAAATGTTGATGCGTCGTAGCGAGTGCAGCACTTTCTAATGGTAAGGCATTGGCAACACTGAGCTGCCTCACAGGGCCCAGCACGTAGAGATAAACCTCAGTCTCTTCCAAGCAGCCAAGCGGTGGGATTGCACTGCTTGTACTGTCCTTTAAACTCCTACTAATTCTCCCCCTCTTGCCTGAGCCAAAGCCCCTATAGACTCAGTGTGATAAGCCAGTATTTGTGAGCATATCTGTATGTGATATTGTCGATGGAACATGGATACATGTCATGAAAATGAATTGTGTTTTTTAGCAATCATTAGGCTTTGAGGCGATATGCGTGTTCACTGTTGCGGGGTTTCGCCTCTCGCCCTCCTCAAGGCCCTATGACGTGATTACAAATACATATATAATGAAGCCAATGCCTAAACTATTTTTTGTGTGAAAATATTGTGGCTGGCTTAGTGAAATTATGAAACTAGTTAGTGTTATGGATGCCATGAACCATAGTGTGGAATGGGACAGGGATCACAAACAGTTTTTATAGTCGGGAAGGGAGAATTAAAGGTGTTTAGGTATGGAATTATTGTGATTCTGATAGTGAAAATGCTTATGGAACTGTGTGAAATATACGTCAAACATGCTGCGGGAGTTCGTGAAGGAGTGTGGTGTGTGCCAATAAAAGAGAGTTGCATCATACTCTCCCGGCAAAGGATGCTGCATCACAGTCACGTTGAACCGTAGTAAGGAAGGGAATAATTGCGGAGGTTAGGGTGGAATCATTGTGGTAAGGAAGGGAATAATTGTGGAGGTTAGAGTGGAATCATTGTGGTAAGGAAGGGAATAATTGCGGAGGTTAGGGTGGAATCATTGTGGTAAGGAAGGGAATAATTGCGGAGGTTAGGGTGGAATCATTGTGGTAAGGAAGGGAATAATTGCGGAGGTTAGGGTGGAATCATTGTGGTAAGGAAGGGAATAATTGCGGAGATTAGGGTGGAATCATTGTGGTAGTCATGTATTTGTGTATGATATTGTGTCAAGTGTAAGTGAAATGTGCCACGTATCCTCATGACGGCATAAATTATGGTGTGTGGCATTGGTGAGTGATACTTTAGCGGCAGGTGTGCTGTGAAAGGTAACGATGGCAAGGAATGAAGGACATCATTGAACAGGTACTGTACCTTGGTGTGACATTTAGCGATAAATTACTGTATACTTTACATAAAATATACGTGAACTGTGCCGCGAGTGTTAGTTTAGGTGCGTGGCATAGGTGAGCGATACTTTAGTGGCAGGTGTGCTGTGAAAGGTAACGATGGCAAGGAACGAGGGACGTCATTGAACAGGTACTGTACCTTGGTCTGACATTTTGTGACAAATTATACTTTATATAAAATATACGTAAACTGTGCCGCGAGTGTTCGTTTAGGTGCGTGGTGTAGGTGAGCAATACTTTAGCGGCTGGTGTGCTGTGAAAGGTAATGATGGCAAGGAACGAGGAATGTCATTGAACAGGTACTGTACCTTGCAACGCCAGGCAACCATGGACGTCAGTAGACAGGTAGTGTACCTTTCAAAAACAATTGTTGAAATTTATGATTCTTATCTAAAATGTTTGTGATATGTGCCAAGAGTGTTCGTGGAAAATATTGTAACATGTGTTGGGGGAACGTTTGGGGAAGGAGGGGAAAATGTCATATATATATATATATATATATATATATATATATATATATGTGAGGGAGTATATCATGTGTGGGGGCAACCTTCAGATATTGTGAGGGAGGATGTGTGTCGTGAAACTTAGGGGAAGGAGGGCTGAAAAAAAAAAATTATATGCACACACACACACACACACACACACAGGGATTCAATCTGGATGGACGTGCGACGCCGGCGCTCCGTGCCGAATCATCACGGCCAGTGGCATTACCTAAATTTGTATCTTTGTATGAGTCAAGCTCAGTACCAGGTTAGACTAAATGATTGTTCATTATTAAAAAGAAAAAAATAATAAGTTTAAACAAAGACTTGTTCAAACAGGAAATAGAACCAAGACGAAAAGAATACACTGAGTCATCTCTGAGGTTTGTTTAGACTACAACAACACGGAGATTGTAAGTACATGATCTGTACTTTAAGTATTGAAAAATGGATATATACTTTAGTAAAGTAAATTTGGAAAAGAAAAGGGATAAAGGTAAAAAGCAAAATGTTGATTTCTACCAAGAACTGGTTGAAGTAGAGACTCATAATAGACTGGTTGAACGTGAAATGGCTTACAAAAATGAAATTGATGAAATAAAGAAGCAGATGCACTTGCAAAAGGAAGAAATCGAAAAATTAGGAAGGGAGGCCAATAAGAAAGACACAACCATCAGTGAACTAACAGTGGAATTGAGTACACTTAGGAAGAAAATGAGTGAAATGGCAAGTACAGTAGTCAATCACTAGAGTGTTATGGAAGAGTTCAAAAATGACACAGAGACAATTAGGCAAGTTAGCAGTCTTATTGACCAGAGCAGTGATATTGAGGAGAAGATAACACAAGTGAATGAAGCTGTGCAAAGCTACAAAAATGATGTAGAAACCACGTATGCTGAAATGGTGAAAGTAAAGAAAGACTTAGAAACAAGGGTGGAGGAAAAAAACATTAAAAAGAGGTGAAAAGAATAATCCAAAACAATCCAAAGTTAGTCAGAGATTCAGTAGAGATAAACAAATCAATAGTAATCACTGGTATAGAAGAGGAAGAAGTTAAAAACAAGATCACAAGAGACAAAAAGGAGATGACAAATGTAATGAACTTACTGAAAGAAGTATCAGAGGAAATCTGTAGTAAAGACATAGAGGAACACAAAAGGTTAGGGAAATACGAGAAAAGCAAGACAAGACCTCTAAAGGTGACTTTCCAGAGTGTAAACATTGTGGAAGAGATACTAAAAAATGCAAAGAATCTTAAGGAAAAAGAGGAGTTCAAAAATGTATGGATAAAAAGATGCCTAACACAAGAGGAACTAGAATCACTGAAAGAGAAAAGGGAGGAAGCAAAAACAAAAAATGAGGGAAGATCAGAAGAGGAGAAGAAGAAATTTTTTTACAAAGTAATAGGATTGCAGGTACGAAAGTGGTACACAAACAGGATGGAAGGAAAAGGAGGAAGGTAGTTGAACCATGTCATGACAAGTATATAAACAAGATGATAAAGTTGATGTACTCAAATGTGGATGGAATGGTATCTAAATTACTTGAGATGAATGATTATATCAGAGAAAATGAACCACAAATAATATGCTTAACTGAAACAAAATTAACACCAAGAATATCCAATGACATACTAAACTTAGAGGAATACAATATATGGAGAAGAGACAGAAATTTAAAAAAAGGAGGAGGAGGCATTATAATATTAACTAAGAAAAATCTAAAAGTCAATGAAATAAAACTAGATATACCATCACAAGTAGAACTGATTGTAGTAGAGATCGACACATCTGAAGGTAAAGTAATTGTAGCCAATTTGTACATGCCACCCAGATCAAACACATGGGAATGAGACGAATATGAGGACCTGGCAGAGAGTACAATTCAGAGTATAAGATCATTGCTACATAAAATGGAAGAGAAATCGGAAAGAATTATACTAACTGGGGACTTCAATACAAATATAAATTGGAATACTCTAGATATAAATAGCCAAGAAAGCTATTGGGACCAAAAGCTCCTGGATCTCGTACAAGAGTTTTTCTTAACGCAACATGTGAGGGAAACCACCAGAAAAAGAGGACTTGATGTACCTTCAGTGCTAGATCTAATATTTACTAGGCAAGAAAATGATATTGACAGTTTAATATATCACCCTCCACTCGGCAAAAGCGATCATGCAGTACTAAATTATAACTTCAGGATAGCATATGACATAGTAAACAGCAATGACAGTTACAAAAAGAGCCTAAACTATAAAAAGGGAAATTTTCAAGACCTAAAGAAGTATTTCTTAGAAGTTGATTGGGAAAATGAGCTTAGAGGACAAGATTTAAATGCTGTATATAAAAATTTTGTGAATTTTATGAAATAGGAGTCCAGAAGTACATCCCACAGCACAAAGAAGCAGATAAGAAAATACAGAAATGGTTCAATACAGAATGTAAAAAATCAAAAGAAAGAAGAGATTTGTTTTGGAATAGATAAAGAAGACACAATAGTGAAAGGGCGTATAATAAATACAAACAGGCAAGAAACGACTATACAAGAATAAGGAGGAAAGCCCAAAAACAGTTTGAGGAGGATATAATAAATAAAAGTAGTGATCATCCAAAGCTGTTTTCCATCTATATCAGAAGCAAAACCAAAGTAAAAGATATAATACAATCCATTACGGACGAGGGAATCACTTATACACAAGAGAAAGAGATTTGTGAAGCACTAAATAAGAATTTCCAATTAGTTTTTACAGCAGAAAAAAAATTTGAGAGGGACTATGTGGAACACGCATGTCCACACATACTACCAGATATACAAATAGCAGAAAAAGTGATACAGGAGGAGTTGAGTGGATTAGACAGAGGAAAAGCATGTGGTCCTGATGAAATTTCATGTTGGGTATTACAAGAATGTGCAAAGGGGTTAAGTAAACCATTATTTTTAATTTTCAAGAAATCCTTGAGTCAAGGTAAACTACCTGATATTTGGAAAAAAGCAAATATTTTCCCCTTATTCAAGAAAGGAAATAGACAAAATCCACTCAACTACCGACCAGTATCACTGACCAGTGTTGTAAGCAAGGTATTAGAAAAACTTTTAAGAAAAGCTTGGGTAAATCATCTAGAAGATGATCAGAAATGGAAAATAATGTGTTACTAATCTGTTGAGCTACTATGACAGAGTAACAAACACAATACAGGAAAGAGAAGGATGGGTGGACAGTGTCTATTTGGATTTCAAGAAAGCTTTTGACACAGTACCACACGAAAGACTTTTATGGAAACTGTACCATCAAGGAAGAATTTGAGGCAAACTTTTTTGTTGGATGCAAGACTTTTTCATAAAAAGAGAAATGAGGACAGTACTAAGAGGAAACTACTCATCATGGAAAGAAGTGACTAGTGGAGTACCACAGGGTTCAGTGCTGGCACCAATCATGTTTTTAGTGTATATAAATGATATAGACAGTAACACTGGAAATGAGAGCTATCTGAATATGTTTGCAGATGATGCAAAAATACAAAGGAGAATTACTAACACAGACTCTTGTAGGGAGCTACAAGAAGAATTAAATAAACTTCATGAATGGAGTAGAATATGGCAAATGGAATTCAATGTGGACAAGTGTCATGTAATCAAGTTTGGTAAAAGTGGAAAAAGACCTGATTGGGATTATAAGTTAGGAAATAAAACCCTATACACATCAGAAAGAGAGAAACACCTAGGTGTGATTATCAATAACAGACTATCTCCGGCTGACCACATCAGCGAGAAGGTACAGAACATGAATACACTGCTTGCAAATATGAGAATAGCATTCACATACATAAATGAAGACATGCTAAGAAGGATAATAACATCATTCATTAGACCAACCCCGGAATATGCATCAGTAGTTTGGAGTCCTCATCTCAAAAAGCATATAGACAAGATTGAAAAAGTTCAAATGGCCGCTACAAGATGGATACCAAGCTTTAGGGACCTAAGCTACGAAGAAAGACTAAATAAACTGAATCTACCAACACTACAGGAGAGAAGGAAAAGAGGTGACATGATAATGCTATATAAGTGCATATCATGAAAGCAGAAAATAGACATAAATGAGTACTTAACATATGGAGAAGTATCAGCAAGAGGACACTGCAAAAAACTGCATAAGAAGAGAGGTGATAAAGACGTAAGGAAATTTAGTTTCCCAAACAGAGCAATTGATCAATGGAATGCACTACCGAATGAAATAGTGTGTGCCAAAACAATTAACAAATTTAAGGATATGTACGATAAATATGGTTAAGACACGGGACAGTACGAGCTTGACTCATTCCTGTAAAGATACAATTAGGTAAGAACACACACATATGTATATGTTGATGGCAAGGTAGTTGAAGTACTTAGAGCAAAGTACTGGAGTTTACATTCTGAAGTAAAAAGACTCGTTAGACGTGATAAGAGGAGACTATATGATGAAAAGGCGACAGAGACAGAAATTAAATTAAGTAAAAATGACGGTCAGAGCACAAGTGCAGCGTATCAGGCCATAAAGAAGTTAACTGGGACTGAAAAGAGAAGGAAGGAAATACCTGTACGAGATAGAAATAGTAATTTGATGACTAAAGATTTGGATATAAAAGGAAGGTGGAAAGAGCACTTTGAATTGTTCTAAATAGACCAATCCCAACTGAAGAGGACATTTTGCCAGCCGAGAGAGATTTGCAGATAGAAACAGGGGATATAACTTTGGAAGAGGTAGCAAAATCTATAAAGGAGTTAAAGAATTTTAAGGCCCCAGGAGAGGATGGAATATTCCCTGAAATGCTTAAGGTGGAAAATGACGAGTTGATGAATGCGCTTTTGAAACTTTTTAATGTGGCTTGGGATAATGGTGGAATTCCAGAAGAGTGGAAAAATGGAGCGATTATAAAAATACTAAAAAAAGGGAGATTTAAGTGTGTGTGGCAATTGGAGGGGGATAACTTTGACACCTGTGGTTGCAAAAGTCTTTTCCCAAATCTTGTTGAACAGAATAGAACCAGTAATTGATAAAATTTTAAGAGAAGAACAAGCGGGATTTAGAAAAGGTCGAGGTTGTAATGATCAGATTTTTATTGTAAGGCATCTAATGCAACAAGCTAATGAGATGAAAATGCCACTTAGTATGTGTTTTGTGGATTTTGAAAAGGCGTTTGATAGTGTTTCACGTGGAGCTATGTTGAAAATTATGAGATTCTATGGTATACCAGAAAAGTTTGTAAATATTATTAGAAGCCTGCATGAAGGTACTTTTTTAAAGGTAATGTTGGGTGGTTCTTTGAGTGATCCATTTCAAGTTAGGTCAGGAGTGATTCAAGGAGGAGTTCTTTCGCCATTGTCGTTTGTTTTGGTTATGGATTATGTTATGAAAAAGGTTGTAAGGAGAACAGGTGCAGGAATTAACTGGAAAGAAAATAAGAAGCTGATGGATTTGGACTATGCTGATGATATTGTACTGATTTGCGAAAGTATTTACGAAATGCAGAGGGTGCTTGATTGTCTGGTGGAGGAAGGAGAAAAAGTGGGATTGGTAATAAATTGTGGAAAGACTGAAATTATTGATATGAATGTGGAGAACCAAATCGATTGTGTAATTAGGAATAATGTGGTGAAGAATGTAGAAAACTTTAAATATCTGGGAACGATTGTATCATCTAATGGATCATTAAACAATGAAATTGAGGAGAGGATTAGACAGGCTTGGTGAGCTGTTGGAATGTTGAAATCTGTTTGGAATAATAATATGCTTTCGGTACACACTAAAGTGAAAATTTACAAGTCCATGGTTAGACCAATTTTAATTTACGGGCATGAGTCATGGTACAGTACAATTGCAACAGATCAGAAAGTATTAGGATTTGAGAATAAAATACTGAGAAGGATTCTTGGGGTAAAGTGGCAAGACAGAGTTACAAATGCAATAATAAGGGATATTACGAGAGTGGAACCAGTTAATGAATATGTGAGACTGTCTCGCTGGAAGTGGCTGGGGCACATATACAGAAAAGAAGGGAGTTTAATACAAGATGTGCCAAAGTGGACTGCTAGAGGAAGAAGAGGTAGAGGTAGGCCGAGGGAAACCTGGTTGAGGACAATGAAAAAAGAAGCAGGAGAAGAGTGTTGGTGGGACCTGAAGGAGATGGCAAGAGACAAATATTGGTGGAGAGAGTTCATTGAGGCCCTATGCATCCCTTGGGGTGCCACAGGAAATGATATATATATATATATATATATATATATATATATATATATATATATATATATATATATATATATATATATATATATATATACATATATATATATATATATATATATATATATATATATATATATATATATATATATATATATTAGTATATTTAGGCAGAATGTTTTCTTTTATACAAAAATCATTAAAGACCAAGGCATAGCCATTGTTCACTATTTTTCTGTTGATCTTTTCGAGTTTTCTTACACATTGTTTTACACTATGATTCAGGTTGTAGATAATATGTCCAAAATCCATGTCGTAACTATATTTTATTATTTATTTTCATTTTCCTAGGACGTTTCGTGTATCCTTGCACATCATCAGCGTCTGTAACATAGATACAATACACTATAAAACATGACATATACAACATAAACCTATACAATATATATACTGAAATGTACAACAACGACTAATAAAAGTGTAGAGTCACAAGAGTATGGATAAAAGAGACAAACCCTTTAGGTGAAGTCAAGTATGAGCTACAGTTAAAAGTGTATGGATAAAAGAGACAAACCTTATAGGTGTAGTCAGCTATGAGCTACGTGGTTGACTGCGAAGGTTGTATGGGTGAGTGGGTGCTTGTGGCTGTGTAGTGTTGCCAGTTGTGTTATTGTGTGTGTAATGTTCATTTGTAATTGTCGCTGCTTGTGGTCGGGCCTTTGTGTATTTAAACAGTTTGAGGGTACGATCTAGTCCGGTAGTTTGGTTGTTTATGGCTGGCGTGTTTTCACGTATGAGAAGTGCTTCTGCCAGTTGTAGTCTAATGTGGTCATGACATTTTTTATTATATTAGTATTTTCTATTAGAACTTGTCTGTTTAATGATGTGTGATGTTGAGTCATATGATCTTTTATAGAACCGGATTGTAGGTGCATGGTTAAACGTCTGCTTAGTGTGGTTGTGGTCATACCAATATATTTCATGTGACGAAGTTTGCAACCTTCGTGTGGGCAAGTGAATTCATAAACTACATTGGTATGTTGAAATTTGTTGGTTTGTTGAGGTGTGTTGTTTTTCATAATCATGTTGCTAACTTTCCTGTTTTTATAGTAAATAATTAAACTGAGCTTGTCTGAGGGGTTAACACATGATGTGTTACGTGTCACAATCTCTCTAAGTACACGTTCATCCGCTTTATAAGCAGGGGACATCTGATTACCATAATACACATTGTGGGTAACAGTATGGGGGAAGCGGTTGGACATTTGTGGTTGAGACTTGTTTTGAAATAAATTGACATATTTCTCTGTCAACTAATTGATTGGAATAACCATTGTTAATTAAGATCTGCTTTAATTTAGTTACTTCTGAGTGGAAGAGTTCCCACGATGAGCAGTTCTTATGAGCACGACGTAAGTATGACCTGATAACTGACAATTGGTACCGCTGCGGACACTCACTCACCGCATTAAGGCATCTACCCAAGTCCGTAGCTTTCCGATATACGGAGGTTTTATAGTTACCATTCTCCTCTTCTATTAATACATCAAGAAAAGGGATTTTGTTGTTTGCACTTATCTCATAAGTAAATTTTAATATTGAGTTATGTTCCATGGCAGTTCTTAGTTGTTTAAGGTGGTTTTCGTCTCTAACGACCACATAGATATCATCAACATAGGGACAATACGTGGTTGGGCGCAGGTTGGTATCTTCTAACACTTTGTTTTCTAAGTGACACATGTAAAAGGCAGCAAATGTTGGGCCCAGGGGTGAACCCATGCTGACTCCGTTAACCTGCTGATACAGCTTACCGTCTGGGCTGCGAAAGGGAGCTTCGGTGGTGCATGCTCTCAGTAATGTTTCCAAGTTGTGGGTTGAGATCTTAGGTGGGCACAGGGTTGGGTGGTGATACACATTTTCTAAAATTATCTGTATAGTTTGGTCTACTGGTACGTTAGTGAAGAGGCTTTCAACATCTAACGAAGCCAAGAGTCCGCTGGGTCGAGTAGAGCGAATAATGTCTATGAACTGGTCTGTGGACTTCAGGGAAAACTTCGCTGGAATGTATGGTGTAATGATTTGATTTACTTGTCTCGCTGTTGTATACGTTGGTGAGACAAGTAAATCAAATCATTACACCATACATTCCAGCGAAGTTTTCCCTGAAGTCCACAGACCAGTTCATAGACATTATTCGCTCTACTCGACCCAGCGGACTCTTGGCTTCGTTAGATGTTGAAAGCCTCTTCACTAACGTACCAGTAGACCAAACTATACAGATAATTTTAGAAAATGTGTATCACCACCCAACCCTGTGCCCACCTAAGATCTCAACCCACAACTTGGAAACATTACTGAGAGCATGCACCACCGAAGCTCCCTTTCGCAGCCCAGACGGTAAGCTGTATCAGCAGGTTAACGGAGTCAGCATGGGTTCACCCCTGGGCCCAACATTTGCTGCCTTTTACATGTGTCACTTAGAAAACAAAGTGTTAGAAGATACCAACCTGCGTCCAACCACGTATTGTCGCTATGTTGATGATATCTATGTGGTCGTTAGAGACGAAAACCACCTTAAACAACTAAGAACTGCCATGGAACATAACTCAATATTAAAATTTACTTATGAGATAAGTGCAAACAACAAAATCCCTTTTCTTGATGTATTAATAGAAGAGGAGAATGGTAACTATAAAACCTCCGTATATCGTAAAGCTACGGACTTGGGTAGATGCCTTAATGCGGTGAGTGAGTGTCCGCAGCGGTACCAATTGTCAGTTATCAGGTCATACTTACGTCGTGCTCATAAGAACTGCTCATCGTGGGAACTCTTCCACTCAGAAGTAACTAAATTAAAGCAGATCTTAATTAACAATGGTTATTCCAATCAATTAGTTGACAGAGAAATATGTCAATTTATTTCAAAACAAGTCTCAACCACAAATGTCCAACCGCTTCCCCATACTGTTACCCACAATGTGTATTATGGTAATCAGATGTCCCCTGCTTATAAAGCGGATGAACGTGTACTTAGAGAGATTGTGACACGTAACACATCATGTGTTAACCCCTCAGACAAGCTCAGTTTAATTATTTACTATAAAAACAGGAAAGTTAGCAACATGATTATGAAAAACAACACACCTCAACAAACCAACAAATTTCAACATACCAATGTAGTTTATGAATTCACTTGCCCACACGAAGGTTGCAAACTTCGTCACATGAAATATATTGGTATGACCACAACCACACTAAGCAGACGTTTAACCATGCACCTACAATCCGGTTCTATAAAAGATCATATGACTCAACATCACACATCATTAAACAGACAAGTTCTAATAGAAAATACTAATATAATAAAAAATGTCATGACCACATTAGACTACAACTGGCAGAAGCACTTCTCATACGTGAAAACACGCCAGCCATAAACAACCAAACTACCGGACTAGATCGTACCCTCAAACTGTTTAAATACACAAAGGCCCGACCACAAGCAGCGACAATTACAAATGAACATTACACACACAATAACACAACTGGCAACACTACACAGCCACAAGCACCCACTCACCCATACAACCTTCGCAGTCAACCACGTAGCTCATAGCTGACTACACCTATAAGGTTTGTCTCTTTTATCCATACACTTTTAACTGTAGCTCATACTTGACTTCACCTAAAGGGTTTGTCTCTTTTATCCATACTCTTGTGACTCTACACTTTTATTAGTCGTTGTTGTACATTTCAGTATATATATTGTATAGGTTTATGTTGTATATGTCATGTTTTATAGTGTATTGTATCTATGTTACAGTCGCTGATGATGTGTAAGGATACACGAAACGTCCTAGGAAAATGAAAATAAATAATAAAATATAGATACGACATGGATTTTGGACATATTATCTACAACCTGAATCATAGTGTAAAACAATGTGTAAGAAAACTCGAAAAGATCAACAGAAAAATAGTGAACAATGGCTATGCCTTGGTCTTTAATGATTTTTGTATATATATATATATATATATATATATATATATATATATATATATATGTGTGTGTGTGTGTGTGTGTGTGTGTGTGTGTAAGAGAGTATATCATGTCTGGGGGAACCTTTTATTATATGTATATATATATATATATATATATATATAGACACACACCCACGGACGCCAGAGAACAGTTATGAGACCGTGAAAAGACACTGAAAAGTTATCCTTTATGTGAACTATTCGTAAAAGGTTCAGCGATTTGCTGTACAGAAAGATATAACATGACGTGTGTAGTGCTACTCTGAATGGAAGGTGTTGTGTGACAGTGAATAATATCTCTTCTTTTTCAACAGAGAACCTAAAAAGCTAATACTTGACTTTCTGTGTCAGTGCTTGCCAAGATGGAGAAGAAAGGTCCGTCTTCTGACCAGTGGCAAAAGGTTCTTTTTGAGGAGGGGACTGAGAGCGAAGTAGAGGACGAGCTGAGCGATGTTCCAAGTGAGGAGGAATGGGACGAGGTCCCGGAGGATTCCCCTCGGGCGGCAGTGCCCACACATGAAGAACGATGGGAGCAGACACCATCACCACCAGTGTCAGGACTGTCGGTCCAATCATCGTCTTCACTTGGACAACAATCATCGCCTTGGCTTGGACCTCTCGCTCCTACAGATCATGGTCTCTCCACCTCAAGCCTCTAGTTCCCCCTTGGCCGAGCCTATGTCACTGGAAGCAGGGCTTAGTTACACGACACTGGCACCTGCACGGTGTGCATTGTCTGCAGCTTAACTGGTGCAGGAGGCGACTGTGTCGTCGTCCCCTGCCCGGTCGACAAGGGCGCTGTCTCCAACAGTGATCATCCCCCCCGACGTTTTCCAGCAGCAGGAGACAGTCTCATCCTCCTCATCATCGGAACCTTCACCACCTTGACGAGGCCAGCGTGGTCCATGGCCCGGCTATGTGGGGCAGCCAAGGGGTCTCCAAAGAGGAACAAGGGTGTTGGTACGCCGACCCACTGCAATCACTGCGGGAGGTGTTGCCGTAACGGATCCAGGATGGAGCAGTGGCCCTTTCACACCAGCTAATGGGCCCCTCACAGGATCCCCAGGAATGAAGGTGGATCCACCAACAACTCCTCTCCAGTTCTTCCAGCTGTTCTTGACGAGGGAGTTGTTGACGTATTTCACCCACGAGACCAACAGCTACGCATCATTCCTGGGGACTGCATTGGATGCATGGTTCATCTGCAGTGAAGAGGAGATGGCCAAGTTCCTGGGGCTTTACTTTTTCATGGGAGTGTTTAATCTCCTGAGCATCCAGCACTACTGGATGAGATCCCACATCCACAACTACCCCCTCTTTACACAAGTGATGAGTGGAAGGTGTTTCAGGGCGATCCTGAAACACTTCCATGCGTTCAATTCACTTGCACTACCCCAGGACAATGAAGTCCGGCTCATCAGGGTTCGCACGGTGATGGAGTACCTCCTTCAGCGGTTCCATAACACCTACTTACCCGAGGAGCACCTCAGCCTGGACGAGGGCTCAGTGCCATGGAAGGGGCGCCTAAGCTTCTGCGTCTACAACCCAATGAAGCCCTCAAAGTATTCCATCAAGCTGTATATCCTGGCTGAGGCTTCCTTGGGTTACATCTGGAATTTGGAGGTGTATACTGGGAGAAGAGAGCGCTAGAGACCACCGTGTGGAGCCTTGTAGAACCACTGAAGGATCAGGGATACAGAGTTTACATGGACAACTATTATAACTCTGTATCCCTGTGCAAACGCCTCTTCAGTGCAGGAACCTACATGTGGGGGACCCTACACCTGGCAAGAGGAGCACCAAAGCAGCTGCAGGACATCGCCAGGACCATGAACCTGCCAGAAGGGGGCATGACAGCAATGCACAAGGACAACGTGATGGTGTTGCTGTGGAGGGACAAGTGCATTGTCAACATGGTCTCCACCTTCCACAGCTCAAGCACCATCAGAAGCAGGTTCGAAGGAAGACCAGGGCTCCTGACAGGAGGACAACCTATGTCCAGACGACCATGGACAAGCCTGTCGTGGTGGATGACTATAATCGACACATGGGTGGGGTGGACCACTTCGACCAGATGGTCCAATACTACCCCATCCAGCGGTGGACCGTGAAATGAACCAAGAAGATCACCTACTTCATGCACATGGCCATTTTTAACGCGTTCACCCTGTACAAAAAGTGCTCACGCAGGTCAGTCAGTCTGCTTGAATTCGTGGAGGAGATAATGGACAAGCTCCTCTACTTTGACGAAGCAGAGTGGCCCGCATCAGGGCACGTCATCCACCACGCCCCTGACCTTCCAACCCAACGGCCAGCAGGACATCCAGCACCTGTGGCATCTGTTGCAGTGCCAGCACAAGTGCCATCACCACCGGCTCCTGCACCAACACCACCATCTCCAGGAGGAGGGCCAGGACAGGAGTCAGCACCACCATCGCCTGCAGGACCAGCACAGGTGCTGAGAGAACCTTCACCGGTTCCTGGTCCGTCGGGAGAACCTGCTGCCGCTGCCATGCCCGGGCCTGCAGCTGCACCTCCAGGACAACAGGACCGAGGAACGCCAGGAGGACATCCAGCCAAGCATCGTCATTTCATCGATGACAGAGTGCAGCTGGATAAGACACTGGGCCACCGACAGGAGAGGATCCCCAACTGGAGGAGGCTGCAGTGCACTCTGTGTTCCCTGGTGAAGATGAGGAGCGACACAAGTCACATATATCCTGTTTGTGATGTGGCACTGTGCGTGGGTGATTGCTTCGAACGGTTCCATGCCGAGCGAAGTATTCCATAGTGCAGTGTACACACACACACACACACACACACACACAAGGTACGGAACATGTGCAAATATGAGAATAGCATTCATATACATATATGAAGGCATGCTAAGAAAGATAATAACATCATTCATCAGACCAACCCTGGAGTATGCATCAGTAGTCTAGAGTCCTCATCTCAAAAAACACATAGACAAGCTAGAAAAAGTTCAAAGTGCCGCTTCAAGATGGATACCAAGCTTAAGTGATCTAAGCTACGAAGAAAGACTAAATAAACTGAATCTACCAACACTACAGGAGGGAAGGAAAAGAGGTGACATGATAATGCTATGTAAATGCATATCAGGGAAGGAGAAAATAGACATAAATGATTACATAACATATGGAGAAGCATCAGCAAGGGGACACTGCAAAAAACTGGATAAGAAGAGAGGTGATAAAGACGTGAGGAAATTCAGTTTCCCAAACAGAGCAATTGATCAATGGAATGCACCACCGAATGAAATAGTGTGTGCCAAAAAATTCACAAATTTAAGGATATGGACGATAAATATCGTTTAAGACACGGGACAGTACGAGCTTGACTCATTCCTTTAAAGATACAATTAGGTAAGAACAATTCACACACACACACACACACACACACACACACTAACACAGACTCTCGCACACACACTACCACACTTACACACACACACACACACACACACACACACACACACACACACACACACACACACACACACTCACACACACAATAACACACTTACACACACACTAACACAGACACTCACACACACACTACCACATTTACACACACACTAACACAGACACACACACACACTCACACACACACATTTACGCAACATGTGAGGGAAACTACCAGAAAAAGAGGACTAGATGTACCTTCAATGCTAGATCTCACATATTCTAGGCAAGAAAATGATAATGACAGTTTAATATATTACCCTCCACTCGGCAAAAGCGACCATGCAGTACTAAATTGCAACTTCAGGATAGCATATGACATAGTTAAGGGCAATGAAAGTTACAAAAAGAGCCTAAACTATAAAAAGGGAAATAATCATGACCTAAAGAAGTATTTCCTAGAAGTTGATTGGGAAAATGAGCTTAGAGGACAAGATTTAAATGCTGTATATAAAAAATTTGTGATTTTTATGAAATAGGAGTCCAGAAGTACATCCCATAGCACAAAGAAGTAGATAAGAAAATACAGAAATGGTTCAATACAGAATGTAAAAAATCAAAAGAAAGAAGAGATTTGTTGTGGAATAGATACAGAAGACACGATAGTGAAAGGGCATATAATAATTACAAACAGGGAAATAACGTTTATACAAGAATAAGGAGGGAAGCCCAAAAACAGTTTGAGGAGGATATCATAAATAAAAGTAGTGATTAACCTAAGCTATTTTACAGCTACATCAGAAGCAAAACCAAAATAAAAGATATAATACAATCCATTACGGACGAGGGAATCACCTATACACAAGAGAAAGATATTTGTGAAGCACTAAATAAGAATTTTCAATCAGTTTTTACAGAAGAAAAAAATTTTGAGAGGGACTATGTGGAACATGCATGTCCACACATACTACCAGATATACAAATAGCAGAAAAAGTAATACAGGAGGAGTTAAGTAAATTAGACAGAGGAAAAGCAAATGGTCCTAATGAAATTTTATGTTGGGTGCTACGAGAATGTGCAAAGGAGTTAAGTAAACCATTATTTTTAATTTTCAAGAAATCCTTGAGTCAAGGGATGGTGTAGCTGTAAGACACTTTTAGTCGATTTCACCACAGTTTACTTACCTAACAAGTACCACCCAATTTCACCATGAAAAGTATTCCTTCACAACATACAGTACCTAAAGGGGGTAGTTTTGATCTACGGTGGCCAGGTACAACTATTATCCCTGTTACTGGTAAATTATTGTGTGATGGATTAGAGCATCGCCTGCAGTATGAATACTGACATCATCACCAATATGGTGGTTGCTTCCCTCCAGCCGCAAAGCATGAAAGTTATCACGGCTTGATCAATGCAAATGATAAATAAAACTAAAAGATACATATACCATAAGCTACTAAATACATGGCAAAGTGCACTTGCCATGTTTACCCAGAACTAGCAACACGTCCGTTTTTCAGTAGATTTTTGCACAGTGGATTTGCCACCGCCAGCTAAGGGTTAAGCACAATTATTTTTTACCAGATTTGAGGCGCCCCCTGCTGAAGTGATGCAAGTGACACAAACAAGAAGTCGAGAAAACAGCGCTTGAAAGTTGGCGGGCTGGCTCACTCCCGCTTACCCTTGCCTCACTTCACCTCTAGAGCGGAAGTGAAGCAAGGAGCAAATCGGTGGTGCTAACCTCATTTCCAACTCTCATATGCTATTTTCTTGGGTTATTATTAATCTACTGATAATACATTACCCCTTGAAGCACATGGCGCTTTTTTACCTTATATTTTAGGTACCTCCATACGATCTCACTCAACATACAAAGATTTGTCGGAGTTGCATGGATAAAAAAATGGCATCCTTTACCTATTAATAATCCTGTTGTTTTAAACTGTCTGAATAAGTGGCTGATTAAGACTGAAGGCCTACCCAAGCCATTGCGAGACACTGACCCTGATAATATTATTGAATGTAATTGTGCTTTGTCTTATTACCGTACTACTTCGTCACTTAATATGTTCTTGATGTCAATACTTAATAATTTCCTCTTCATAATAAAGTGAATATTATTTTCTTGTAAATTAAAAAGAAATAGGTAATGTAAAACTCGTAATGACTTTTCAAAATAATATTTTTCTTTAATGTAGCCACGTACACAGAACTTGCTTTTTACTAAAAAAAAAAAAAAAAAAAACTTTTCTTTCATAATATTATTATTATTTTTTCTTAACACCAACTTAACACTAAGGCTTTCTCTTGGGTACTTCACTTAATAATAGCCGTAGAACCCCCTTTGGCACAAAGGGTCAACTCTGAATAATGTTTTCTTGTAAAAAAAAAAAAAAAAAAAACTAATGTAACACTCGTAAGGACTTCTCAAAATAATATTTTTCTTTTATGTAGACACATGGACACAACTTGATTGTTACTAAAAAAAATAATGACTTTCCTTTCATAATACTTTTTTTTCTTAACACTAGCTTAACACAACGAACCATACAGGTCAGAAAACCACACCCAAAGAATTAAGAAAGAAAAAAAAAAAGGTAAACCAGTTGATACAAGGTGGGAGCTATGACTGACGGCCCTGTTGCGCTCCCATTGCCTGGCGGGCACCATGATGTTAGTGTGCTGATTGGTTGGGCACCTCTCCTGGGCTCTTGCCTTACTACAGATCGGAAAGTAAAGTCGTGCAGCATTTCCTCCAAAAATTCTTGGTTTTGTGTAGGATTATGGACCTTACGACCACACCACTTCCCTGAATCACTTTGGGAAACTTACCTCACATAGAGCTATTATCGTACTACTCGATGCAAGTGAAAAGTAAATTTCGGCCGAGGTGTCACTCGCATCATGTCAGCAGGAGGCGCCTTATTTCAGATAATTAGGAGTACATAACTCTGTATGATGATAAAAATCATAATACAGTAATTTTTCCATTATCCGACGTAATAGAGTCAAAAACATGTCCAGAAAGTGGGCCCGTCCAGATTCTGGGCCCCTGCCTCCTGGATTGGTATTAATGGACCCTAATCCAGCCTAACACAGAAAAACACCTACATAACTCTCTACCAGACATGCATAACACCTATTTAACCCTTTAACCGCGGGTGTCATTCCAGAATGACATTGCAAAAACTGGACCAAACCGCGGGTGTCATTCTCGAATGTTTGTGAATATTTTGAATACCCCATGTTTTTTCTGTGCGCCAATTGTTTCAAGGGAGAGTAGCTATTAAGTTCTTTCACTCCAGCCGACCTCCACCTCCCTCCTCCCACCCCCAGGGCCCCCCACCCCACCCCTGACCAACACGCATCAGTATCTGTCCAGCTGTGTGAGTGACAACATCGCTGATGTGGCAGTGAAGTGAAGGCAATTACAGTGCCTTTTACCTGCCTCAGTGAACACAGAGTGGGTGTTTATCGTATGTGCAGCGTTCATATATGTTTATAGTATTATTACAGAATGAGGTTGGCATTTGGTAATGGTGTGTGAGCGAAAAATAGTGATTACAACACCGCTGATGTGGCAGTGAAGTGCAGGCAATTACAGTGCCTTTTACCTGCCTCAGTGAACACAGAGTGGGTGTTTATCGTATGTGCAGTGTTCATATATGTTTATAGTATTATTATCAGAATGAGGTTGGCATTTGGTAATAGTGTGTGAGCGAAGGTAATGGTGTGTGAGCGAAAAATAGTGATTTTAGATCGCTCACTTCTAACGGCACTGCCCATCCAGTGATAGTCAACAATTCATGAAACGTACATCAATGCAAAGCCAAAGGTTAGTACTTTCTAATGGTACCTTATTTTTCGCTCTAGATTGATTCTGTGCAGAGTTATAAAGGTTTAAAGTTTGTTTACATTTTGGCTGGAACCCCCGCAGGAGAGGCCAGTCGGGGCAAAACAATGCCCGCGGTTAAAGGGTTAAGACCCTATTCACACAAATAAGGGACAAAAAAGTGAAATACATACAAAGGAACTAGAGAATGAGGTTTTAGAGGTAAGTATGGAAAATACAGTACACTATTTAACATTATTCTGGGTACTTACAAGTCCGTGGCCATCTCGATGAATAACCCGCCTCCTCTCAGGCTCTGATAGTATAAAGGTGCTCCTGAAGCACATACAGTAATGAAGTTTTGCACTGCAGTTAGTCATTTGCACTCTGGATTCTAATTTCTTAACACTGCGCATTCTTCTCTCACTTGTGCTCTATTGCACTTTCCTGTAACCAGTGTTGCAATCTGCACTCAAATCTGTGCACTCTGAATTCTAATTTCTTAACACTGCGCATCCTTTTCTCATTTGTGCTCTATTATACTTTCATGAAATCAGTGTTGCACTCTGCACTTAAGTCTTTGCACTCTGAATCCTAATTTCTTAACACTGGGCATTGTTCTTTACACTGCACAACACTGTAAATTCCCGTGTGGTCTAGTGGCAATTTTTTGCTGTTTATTCACTGTTAAAGTCCGAGAGTAGGTGATGCAAGTGGCCTAGGGGCACGTTGGTGGGATGTGGTGATGGATTACCCATTGCAGACGACTCTGAAGAGAGGCGCAAACTCACGTCCAGTCGTGACTCCACCGTGGCTGATTTGCTGGGCTGTGGCTCGGAGGTAGAAGGCCCATCTTGGGGAGGCAGTGGTGTGGAACGAAGGCTGGGCACGGCGGTGATAATGGGCCTGAAAAAACTGTCATTGGTTTATTGATGTAAGGAACGACGATTTTGGCGATTGATGATGCGCTGCCTGAAAGTGCGCACTTCCTCCACAAGTCAACTACTCACGCACTTCATCCATATCAACATCATTGCCAGCTGCATGTAGACATGCATGGAAGTCATCCATGTCAAAACCTAGAAAATCATGCACCACATCGGCTCCGAGAAGCAGACGAGACCAACCATTTTCCAGTCTTGACAGAGACTTCCACCCATGCACTGGACCAGTTGTAAATGGCAAACTTGATGTTGTAGCGGTGAAGGTTTTCCAAAGTCTGCCTCCTCCCTGCGCTCGTCCTCATCCTCGAGAATAACCATCACCTCGTCCAGTAACTTCCAACAGTACAGCCTCTTTGTTGCTACGATCACCCCTTGGTCCATTGGTAGGATGAGAGCAGTTGTATTAGGTGGCAGGAACATGCACCTAATGCAGCCATTCTCAGCCACCAACTCCTTGTCAGATGGATGCACAGGTGCATTGTCCAGAAGGAGGAGGGCCTTTACCTGGCCACGCAGGATTCCCAGTGTGTTCGTCTGGTAATGGATGACCTCCTTGACGAAGTGGCAGTAAAACCGGTCTTTGAAGACCTTGGCTGTGAACCAAGCCTTTAAAGAATGGTACCAAATGACAGGAAGGACATCCATCACCCCACAAAGACACCAAGGCTGCTTTGCATGGCCAACAATAATGAGCTTGAGCTGGTGCATGCCATTAGCATTGGCACAACACAAAGCAGATATCCGTTGCTTGCAAAGCTTGCAGCCAGGTACACGCTTCTCTGTCTCCTCGGCTACAGTGTTCTTTGGCATCAACCGATAGAATAGAGCAGTCTCGTTAGCGTTGTAGATGACCGAAAGTGAAGCCTTCCCTGTTGATCAAGCCCTTCACCTTCTGCTGACCCTCCTCTACTCCCACATCATTGACATCCAGGGCTTCGCCTTGGACCTTACGGCTGGTAGGTCAATGCCGTAACTTGAAAACAAAGAGCCAACCCTCAGATGCTTTGAAGTCTGGGGTGTCATGTAACCTTGCAAACTTCTCAGCAGCAGCCTTCGGCTCCGTACCACACACCAGCACACCAGCAGCATGTTGTTGAAGGTACTAAATCAACATGGAGCAGTTGATTTCTGCAAACTGGGGAGTGAACATAATCTTCCTCTCCAAGTTGTGTTTGGTTTTCGATGCGAAGTCAGCCGTGTACTGGGTAAGCTTGTCCTGGTATCTCTTGATATCAAACAATGTAGAGTGGGACAGGTTGAATTCACAGAGGATGAGTGATGCTGACCATCCCGCATCCACCTTCTCCAATACCTCCCCCTTCTTCTCCAGAGTCAGAACCACTCATTTCCTCTTCTTGGGGGGCAGTGCCATCATCACACACACTAAGCAGAGGCTGGAGAGGAACAGCAAAGCCTGTATCAGGTAGGAGCACCACCAAAAAAGCGAACACATGAGTGGCCGTGGTGACGAGAACGCACTCATGATGAAAGATGGGCGGGAAACGAGGAGGAAGCAGTGTCGCCCTGCCGGACGTTGGCGGAACTACGCAGTGGCACTGTGTCCCAAGATCAAATTACAGGGGGAAAAAATCAGATTTTTTTTTTTTAACCTTTTTGGGGCGATATGGGGGTTACGAAGTCCACGGCCCAAAATGTTCAGGTAGTGGGGGGTCCGGACAGAGGGTGTCTGGATAGTAGAGGGATTACTATATTTTCCATATAAATGTGTTGATTCAGTTAATGACCGCCGATTCTGTATTTCTTCACACCGCTTCACAACAGAAGGAACTGCCTGATGTGATAGGGTACTCCTGACATGCTGCTCGCCACCACATATTCCTAGTTTTCATGTCTGTTGGAACAGTGATGAATCTTTTTTCTGGTGTGATTATACCTGTGTTCTTGGCTCTTGCACAGTGGAACAAAGCACTAATGGTTGTTATTTGCTGACTTGGCCATGCCAAAGCAAAGCTTGGCTAATCAGCAGAACCACAATCACACAACTTAGCTGGGGATCACAGTCTTGTTTTGTCCCCAGGCTTGGCGATTTATAACTTCACGGCCAAATGAGGCTGGTGCTGCCATCAACCTCTTTCTGTGCAACTTTGAAGGCTTGTATCTCCAAATTTTTACTTTGGTTTGTCTAATTAGCTCTATCATGGGATAATGCAGCACATTTATCACCCAAATAAATTGTTTACCTAAGAAAAAAAAAATCGACTGTCAACCAGTCCATTGAGGCACCTAGCCTTGTTGAATGATATCTTGCTGCCGTGAGCAGGCTTAAGTGCTGCTTCGAGCCTTCGACCTAGTAGCAGTCAGATTTCTATCAGCCAGATCTAGCAGCAGTCAGACTAAATGCACTCCCCCAGCGCCCCCATTCCCCTTTCGGGAGTGGGGGATGGAGAGGGCACGAAGGAGAATGGCAAAGACCTCATCCCCCACCGCTCATTAACCTTCTAGAGCTGGGGCCCAAGCCCAAAAAAGTGGTGGCCTTTTTGGGATGGGGGATAAGGAGGGTGTGGAGGAGGATGGCAGAACTACCTAGTCCCTCACCTCTCCATGGATCCTCATGGGCTAGAGCTAGCCCAGAAATTCCTATGTCCTACAGAGGAATGTTACAAGCTGCAGATGATGAATAGATAAGTGAATAAATAATTATGTTTCTGTCTATCTGTCTAAATATATTGCTATGCATGTACATATATAAAATATCCATTTTTCTATGTTTTATATATAATATATATATATATATATATATATATATATATATATATATATATATATATATATATATATATATAATATTTACATATGTATATACCTATATGGAGAGAGAGAGAGAGAGAGAATAGGTATTTGACAACCTTCTCTTTAACTACTCCTATACCCATAAGATGGTGCCTTATGCAAGACAAATCCATAATACGTGTAACAACTGTGAAATAAGTATGACTGATATTCAAAATCATTGCAATAAAGAAAGCTTTATACAATCTATTACCACTGTTAAATTAGGTAAAACAGTTTCTGGTGGAGCGGGATGAAACTTGAGAAAGCTCACAAGCACAGAATGCAAATAGATTGTACATTTTATTCAAATCCTCTCCACAAATACACAAGAGTACTTTGTCTGTGTACTCGTAATGAGTCCCTATGGTTAGCAGTATTCTCTCATGTGTTACTGTCTTACTGATTCCATAGCTGCTAAAGTACCGTCTTATACAGGTTCCTCTTCATTAGCTCCTTTTGAATTATAGAAATACAAGGCTGCCTTTCTACATTCACCGTTATTTACTCCTACGAGCTATTGTCTGTGATTACTAGATACCATGAGGAGATGATCAAGTACATTCTTTGCCCCATGATGGGTGACCACCTTCATTACTTATAATTTCTTGAATAACAAGAGAATCAGTAAGCTTTCTTCTTTGAAAAGAGAAGAACTGCTGAAGAAGAATGTTGACTGATTACAGCAGGATTTTAACACAACAAAAGCATTCATTATAGAATAAATATTCCTGAGTAGTCAAAGCCCATGATAAGGTAAAAACAAATATTCCTTCTTATTAAAAGGCAGAGATAGATAATATATTTTTTTTTACATCGAAACGCCTTTGCATCTGGCTGTAATGTCTTATCATTATAGAAACAGTAAATTTGTTCAATTATGCCACTGTCTTCTGATATTTGTTTGGAGTTTGTCAGGTGTAAGGTGTGCTGCCATTCGATGTAATGTCTCTAATAGAGCTGTGAAAAATGTAGAGTAATTCTGTTAAACAAATCGGGGCCCTCTTTCTGGGCACCACAATGTGAGAAATGTTTAATGTATCCAAGTCGGTATCCCTACCGGGACACCGCTATGCAAGAATTTTCTGGTAAACAACTCGTAGGTCGTTACTCTTCCCTAAAGTTGTTTAAGTAAATCAAACAAGTCTCAGAGTTAGGTGATACGTAAATTAAATTTAACTCACCTATAATACTATTCTTCTATCTTATCTCTTCGCTAATCCCCCCTTGAATTGGCCAATTCGTAAAGGTTACTTAGCTATATGAAGAGGGAGTGATCGTTAACCGATGACGATGAGGCTGCCTGGTAGAGTTGCTTGAGCAAGCAAGCGTCCTTATGGTGTGTATGTACAACGTGCTACCTCCACGAGAGCTAGGAGCAGAGTGAGTGAATGCGGCAAGCCCCAACACTTTCATCGCATTGTGGGTTACCAACTCTTATTTAATTACAGTACTAAATACAGTTAAATTACATCATGATATGTACAGGGTAAATCTAACAAATTAATCTTAGTTCCACTTAAATTAAAGTTAGACCAATTATTCCCTTTAACTATGTAAATATCTTAATTCCACATCTGCCTTAACAGGGAAATCTTTCCCTGCTTGCCACGTCACCTATCGCGCAGACGCAGCTTAGGTCAGTGGAAAATACCACATAATTACATGTATTTACAATGCATAGTTGTCCACGGGGGTTAAATGCAGTAGCATTTAATTTATCAATAACAAGAATTATTAAGGAGAACGTCGTTTCTGGGTTATTAAAACCGCTTGAATAATTAACAACAGTCTCTACGTCCTCTGCCTTTAACCAGGGATAAACTATGATAAATTTAGAGAGCGCAACTGCTCTGGGGAAAATATTTCCCACAGTTTTGGGGCCGGCGGAAAATGATACGTTGTATCATGTAATATGACCCTTAGCCAAGAGTTCCCTCCATAATTCTCGAGAACCCTGTGCTGCGGCCCTACTAGGTCGCGCCTCTTGACCCGTTTGATCTTCACCATTCTCTGGATCCGGAGTGGTTGCTAACTCAAGGGGTACCAGTTTATCAATAGTTTTTATACTGGTATGTCCCCTGCATTTTATTTTTACGAGTCTCAGCACCCCTTCAGAATCTGGGTGTGTGGAGATCACTTTAGCTAATGGCCACTGGGATCTTGGCTGTTCAGTCTTCACTAAGACCACATCTCCTATGTTAATAACTGATTTGTTGCTGGCAGCTTGAGCTCCATAAAACCTCTCTCGTAGGCTCAAAAGATACTCTTTGCTCCAATGTCTATTCCATGTATCCAGCACCCTTTTCAGACGTTGATATCCCTCCCGAAGGTGTTGTCCTAAATCATTATTTTCTATGTTAGGATCATCAACTTCTTCCTGGATATCCACACAAGGCATTGGATGGAGCTTCCTGCCATGTAACATGTGAGCCGGTGTTAAGGCCTCTAGAGAGTCGCTAGTGTCATCTTGATAAGTCAGAGGTCTATTATTAATCCTGGCTTCAATTTCAGTTATTACTGTTCTTAAATCTTCTCTCGTGATCTTAGTTCTATGTAATGTTTTCCTCAGGCAGTTCTTGACAATACCAATCATTCTTTCGGTAAATCCATTTTGCCATGGAGCTCTTGGAGCTGTGAACTGCCAAATACAATTTCTGATTCCCAGCGCCGACTTAACCTTCGGGTCGTTCATTATGTTCAACAGTATGGGAGCTGCTCCAACGAAATTAGTTCCGTTGTCGCTTATTAACTTGCCAGGACAAGACCTTCTAGCGGCAAATCTGCGAAAGACATTGAGGAATGTCTCTGAGCTTAGGTCTTCCGCTAACTCTAGATGGACTGCCCTTGTGTAGGCACAAGTAAATAAACAAATATAAACTTTATGGGGAGTTTCTTCACTCGTAACAGTTATAGCCCCTGTGTAGTCCACTCCTGTTATATGGAAGGGCCGACTTATGTTCACCCTATCCTTCGGTAGGGCTGGTGGTCCTGGGTAGATATAAGGTCGCTGCTCATACCTCCTACAAATGATGCAGTTTTTGAGATATTTTTTAATAACCTGTCTACCCTTAGGAATCCAGTACCTTTCCCGAATTTGGGCTAAGGTCTGCGGTACACCTCCATGGAGAGTGGAATCATGGGCTTCCTTTATAATAAGTTGTACAAAGCATCCACTCTTAGGTAATAAAATGGGATGTTTGGTTTGGATGGGCAAGTCAGCCTTTACCAATCGGCCTCGACATCTTATCAGACCTTTTCCGTCTAAGAACAAGCCTAAATTCTTCATCAGCTTATTCCCTTTTCCAATGTCTTGGCCTAAAAGTTTATATATTTCCCCGTAAGAATTTCTTTGTACTCTTTTCAGCCAGTATTCTAGGGGATCTAATTTCTGAAACCCCACCTTCTTATTCAAAAATTCAACAACCAATTTAGTAGTATTTAGAAGTTGTCTTATTGATGAAAATCGGCTGATGTCAATCACTTCTGGCTCAGGTACTACTGGATCCAAGTTCACTACACTAACCTCGGCAATACTGTACTGTTTCTGTTCAGGCCAATCCTTAGTGAGTAACCATTTAGGACCTTTAAACCACAAATTATCTTTGATCAGTCTCCTTACGGTCGAACCTCTCGAGAGCAGATCAGCTGGATTTTGTTTGGAGGACACATGCATGAAATTAAATTTGGAAGACAGCTCTTTAATAGTCTTCACTCTATTACGGACGAAAGGAATTTTACTGTCTTCCTTCCCTATCCAGTAAAGACAAATCTCACTGTCGGTCCATATGTAAATGTCCTCAAATTGAGTATCAAGAGTAATGGTTATATACCTGGCCAATTTAGTTCCTACTTCTATGGAAGCCAATTCCATTTGAGGTAGGGTTCTTTCTTTAATTGGCGCAACTCTGGCTTTGGACATTATAATCTTACTATCCTGTCCTGTTGCGCAATAAGCTACTGCTCCATAAGCCTTCTGAGAAGCATCACAAAATATGTGTAAGTGCGACTTCTCATTACTGTTTATTTTCCTGGGAATACATATGCTTGATGTAGTTTCAAACTCCTTTCTAATCTGTTCCCATTGTTCCACATATGTCTCACCTAATTCAGTGTCCCAGTCTAATTTTTCTCGCCAAGCCTCCTGTACTAAACATTTGCCCCTAATAACTATAGGACTGACCAATCCTAATGGGTCAAATAGCTTGGAAACCTGACTTAACAAGGACCTCTTGGTGAGAGTGACATCAGAGAACTTAATTGGTTTCAAACTTATTACATCAGCTGTTGTATCCCAGTTAAGACCTAACACATTTTGAATTTTGGGAATGTCAGTATCTGGATAGTCCTCTTGTATTTTATTCCTCAAAAGCGGTGAATTTGTATTCCAGCTCTGTAACGGCAAATTCGCCTTTCCACATTCGGAATTGGCTACTTCATAAGCCTTCAAAACTTCCGATTCTGTATCAGCAACACCTTGCAAATTATCCATATAAAAAGCCTGCCCTATTTCTGGACATTTGGCATTTTCAAAATGATGCTTTAAAGTGTTGCAAAGTAGGAAAGGACTAGCGCAAGAGCCAAAGAGCACCGATCGGAAACAGTAAGTTTTCAATGGACTATCCTTAATTTGAGGATCATGAGGCCAGAGGAATTTTGTAAATTTCCTATCATCATCTCTCAGTCCTATTCTGAGAAAAGCCTTACTAATGTCTGCTGTGTAAGCGTAAGGTTTCTCTCTAAATCTTAGTAACACATTCCCTAACTTCTCTGTTAGTGTAGGTCCAGAGTATAGGCAATCGTTCAAGCTAGCTGATCCCTTGGACGCTTTACTACTACAGTTGAATACTATCCTTATGGGAGTAGTTAGTGAATCCTTGCTTACAGCATGATGTGGTAAGTAGTGTCCTTCTTTGTGGTTAACAGGGTATTCTACCTCTTCTATAAATTTATTCTTCAATTGATCCTTTATAATATTATCATATAGGGTCAGATGTTCTGGTTTATCTCTCAACTTTCTTAGAAGAGAATTTAACTGAGCTTTAGCTGCTTGGTAATTTGTTGGTAACTCTGAGTGGTTTAATTTCCATGGTAATCCTACCCAATACTGTCCATCCTTAAATTCCACAGACTGATTATACAAGTCCAATGTTATTTTATCTTCAGGGGTTGGTTCCTCAGAGTGTATACCTATACTGTCTAGGTCCCACAGTTTGTGTACAGGTTCAATGTTTTCATCCAACAAGTCATTTATCTGAGTAGGTTCTAATTCTGCACCTATTCTAGCTACCATCAATGACTGTGTGGGGGTAACAAAGACTGAGTCTACTAGTTTGGCCTCTCCTTTAACTTGTTTTGGAAAAGGCAACTGACCCATAATAAGGTTACCTCCTGGACTCTTGAATAACTGTACCTTATTCCTTTTGAAAGTCCTATGTAGGAATCTTCCACAATAATCAGAACCAATTATCATTTTTATGGGACCCACAGTATCTGATTCAACATTCCGTTTAGCCAACTTTATCCCTGAGCTTTGTAGATGATCAGAGGTTTCCTTCAATCCCTTTATGTATATACTTGTCTCCATATTATCAAGCACAGCTGCTGTTATACGGCATTTATATCTGCCTAATTGTATTACAGGTCTAACTAAATCAAAGGACTGAGCCTTCCTAGTTGTTAAGAATCCTGTAATGGCTAGATTTACCTTGCCGATAACTGGTAACTTTAATTTCTCCACAATGTCTGCAGATATGAAAGTTTTCTGAGCACCCGTATCAAACAGGGTACATACCAATTGGTTTCTATTCTCAAACAATACTTTCACATCTGCTGTTGGTACTGCAGCTGGCATTACTAATGGAGCATTCCCTTTTGCAATTGTCATATTGACGCTTGCAGGTTTAGGAACCTCAATTTTCATCCTAGGGCATAAAGCACTATGATGATGATCCTTTTTGCATTTGAAGCAAAGATTTAATTTAGTCTTACAGTCCGCGGCAGTATGTTCGGAGTTCATACAGATTATACAACACCCCAGTTCCTGAAGCTTCTCTACTCTAGAAGCATAATCAGGGTAGTGTTGACAAAATACACTGGAATGTTGCTCACCACAAAAGACACAAACTTTCCTGTCTTTTACCATGGAAGGTTTTATTTCATTAATATCTTCAGCATGTCTATTCCTGATCTTTAATACCTTATCCTCGGCCTTTGTGGAGCTAAGGAAAGTACCTATCTCTTCTTTAGGCACATACTTAGTCTTCTCTGACTTAACTTTCCCAATCAGTTGGTTAGTGGTTTTTTTCTTTACTTCAGTCTTCTGTTTGACCTCAGTAGTGTTTAATGTTCCTTGCAAATGTTTACAGAGTTGCATCAAGCCTTCCTCTATCTCTTCACAGGAGAAATTATCCTTCTGGTACCTACCATACAAAGCATCCTTGGTTTTCGGTGGTAGCTTTAAGGACACAATTCTTGAAAGCACCCAATCTGATGTCTTAATATCTTCGTAAGTACCTAAGGCCCTTAATTTACAACTTATTGCAATTCTAAATTTTTGCAAGGAATCAAAATCGTGCCTAGGCGTGGGTAATTCTATTAGAGCCCGCAATAATTGATTTATAATTTGTTCCCTGTCTTCGTAATTTTGTCTAAGGATGGTCAAAGCCACTTCATAGTTATTTTCTTCTACTGGTAATTCTTTTATCAGTTGATATGGTGTTCCTTTGACCTGTCCTAACAAATAAGTAAGTTTGGTGACTTTAGGGAGATCTGTTCTATCGTGTACCAAATATTTGAACTGATCCCAGAAAGATTTCCAGTTCTGCTCTCCATCAAATTCCGGAAGCGTTATTTGTGGTAACACAGCTCTACTCCGCTGTGCCACAACTTGTGTTTCCGCGGCAGTGTCAGCTAATTCAGACTCTAGTGTCTTTACTACTGTTAAATATTCTTCTAATTTGTTGTCAAACTTCGTAGTTTCTGACTCTAAGAGTTCTTTATTCTCAGCCTTTACTATAGCCGCTTCTAAAGTTAAGTAACTGTCTTCGTACTTACTCCATCGATCTTTCAGAATATTTAGGAGACTATTTATTCTCTCCTTGGACAGAGGTATTTGGTCCAGCGACTGGTTACAATCATTTATGGCTCTAGTTACCCATCCTGCCTTACTACTAGAAGATCTTTGCAATAAAGAAACAGACATGTTGACGGAGTTCTAATTTAATAATTTAATTATGAATTCCAACCACAATTTTACCTCAACTTAGTAATGATTTGTTTATTTTAAAATTTTGAAGAGGGTAGGGATTAAGTCCTCATTGTACAAATTATCCCCTCTCCCAATTTCGTAATATTCATTACAGCTCAGCTAATTATTTAATTTAATTTTGAGGAGTGTAGGGATTAGGTCTATACTTTTAACCTATTCCCCAGGGTTATTAAACCTCAAGGGTTTTATTTCATCCCCACACTCAATTGCCAAAACACCCATATTCCCAGAGCTCAGAATTTATTACCTCAATACTCCATAGGCCCACCCATAGCTTGTACAGCATAGAACTCTCCTTTCTTATGTTCTACATAATTTATAAATTTCTGCAGAACCGCTTCCCTACCATGATGGTTCCAATGTATACCATCAGATTTCAACATTGCTTGGAAGGGCTTGGCATTAAAATGTATGAAATCCCTTCCCTTCCTGGCCCGTTGCAAACTTCGGTTCACAGCTCTGCTAACTAATTTATATGTTCCATAACAAACTGGAGAGCCATATGGCAGGTTCCTTGGCTCGAGGAGGGTTATGGCTACTGAGGATTTACAAGAGCCCTCTATGGCTCCTACCACTGCTAAAATATTCTCCACAACTTCATTGACCTCCACATCCTCATGGATATCATTTCCTCCAAGGAAAAGGACCGTACGGTCATGCTCCCAGTCTAGTACGGCATTCAGCCTTTCATCTTCAGAGAAAAAGCTTGCCTTTCCTCCCGGAGCCCTATAGACACGTACGTCCACGTCTTCCACTTCAACCGAATGTGGTAGTAAACTATGCCCCACAAAAGCAACTTTAAACACATTCAGCGCCTCGGCACACATCGGTTTTCCTCACTCGATCGGGGCACCAAAAATTTGAAAAATGTAGAGTAATTCTGTTAAACAAATCGGGGCCCTCTTTCTGGGCACCACAATGTGAGAAATGTTTAATGTATCCAAGTCGGTATCCCTACCGGGACACCGCTATGCAAGAATTTTCTGGTAAACAACTCGTAGGTCGTTACTCTTCCCTAAAGTTGTTTAAGTAAATCAAACAAGTCTCAGAGTTAGGTGATACGTAAATTAAATTTAACTCACCTATAATACTATTCTTCTATCTTATCTCTTCGCTAATCCCCCCTTGAATTGGCCAATTCGTAAAGGTTACTTAGCTATATGAAGAGGGAGTGATCGTTAACCGATGACGATGAGGCTGCCTGGTAGAGTTGCTTGAGCAAGCAAGCGTCCTTATGGTGTGTATGTACAACGTGCTACCTCCACGAGAGCTAGGAGCAGAGTGAGTGAATGCGGCAAGCCCCAACACTTTCATCGCATTGTGGGTTACCAACTCTTATTTAATTACAGTACTAAATACAGTTAAATTACATCATGATATGTACAGGGTAAATCTAACAAATTAATCTTAGTTCCACTTAAATTAAAGTTAGACCAATTATTCCCTTTAACTATGTAAATATCTTAATTCCACATCTGCCTTAACAGGGAAATCTTTCCCTGCTTGCCACGTCACCTATCGCGCAGACGCAGCTTAGGTCAGTGGAAAATACCACATAATTACATGTATTTACAATGCATAGTTGTCCACGGGGGTTAAATGCAGTAGCATTTAATTTATCAATAACAAGAATTATTAAGGAGAACGTCGTTTCTGGGTTATTAAAACCGCTTGAATAATTAACAACAGTCTCTACGTCCTCTGCCTTTAACCAGGGATAAACTATGATAAATTTAGAGAGCGCAACTGCTCTGGGGGAAAATATTTCCCACAAGAGCTTTATAAAATCTTGAACTGAAATGCTCAGTCGTTTGTGTGTTGCCTTTTATTTATTTTAATGATTTACCGTAACTTGGCCCAGATTTACGTCCTCTTTCTACTTACTGTACTTCTCTGTCTCTTTGGTAGAAGTAGACATTATTACGGATCTCGATCATTTTCGTAGCACTTTTTCGTCATCAGTATTATTTTCCAGTGTTATGCTTCTGTTACACCTCATCATTTAAGCTGGAGAAATGGCAGTTTTAGGCCAGAGAAAAAAAAAAAACCAATGCAGATATTACGATCATTTTATGTATTTCAGAATGAATGTCTTTCTGGACCATCCTTACTTCCCTCCGGAAACCCCACCAGTGACTATGGCGCGCTGGTCATCTAATAAAGGACTATCTAAGAAAGCACGCATTCCATATTATCCAGATAAATTTTACAAGTAAGTTCACTTAATATAGTATTTTCAAATAAGACATAATTTTTCTAAGTTATTGTACAGTGTGTTTACTTTAACAGGGCGATGGTTTTCGACTTATGGCAGATTATTTTCCATAACTCTGTGGCAGATTCAGACAAGAACGACGACTTTTTGTGACTAGCATTAAATTCAAGCGTTAATCTGTTGCAGCAGCATGGAAACCAAGATGGAGAGTTAGTAATTTTTTGTCTGCGTAAAGTGTAAATTATAATTAACCTTGAAAAATCAAATGATGTACCAGTGATCGCATATGCAAGCAATTTCCTGTTACAGAAGATGAAGATTAAGGAGAAGTATATGATCATATCTACAAGAAATTTTCCTGTTACGTAAGTTGAAAGCTAAAGCAAATGATCCTCTCTCTCTCTCCCTCTCTCTCTCTCTCTCTCTCTCTCTCTCTCTCTCTCTCTCTATTGCATACGCTACTGTGTAGTAGAGTTTTGTGTAGGCTACTGATACATATTTTGTGTATTTTCTAATGTGAATGACGTGTTTGTGCTTTACTCTAAACTGTGCAGTTATCTCCGCCAAGGAAGTTTTGCTGATGTTATGTGATCACACGTGTCTGTCTTTTTGTCTATCCACAAAACATCTCAAAATGTTTCAACCAAATATAGATAAAATTCTCGGGAGGGGAAGCCCATTGGCCAAGGGAAAGTTTAGTAGATTTTGAGGCCGATCCGGACCCAGATGAGGATCCAGGATTCTTTTCTTGTTTGTTCGCTTTATTAACATTGCGAGATAGGGCAATTTTGCGGAATTTATTACATCTCCATAAAACTAATGCATAGAACTTCATTTATATATGTGTCTGACAATAATGAATGTCAAAAGTATGTAAATAAATGTTTTCCTGTTTTCTCGGATACACTGGAGTTATTTCTAAAACCATCATTGATGATCTTTGCCCGATGAAAACCTGATACCGTCTTGCTTTTTGTCATGGCATAGCCTGAAAACTGCAGTCTGAGTTTTAAAGTTTTGATTACAATGGCGTTGGCGAAGGTATGCGCTCTCTGAGTGCTTTGTATTTGTACCTCATCTGGTACTTATGTAGATCTTTTTGGTTAACCTGGCTCGATTATAATCCTTATGTAGATTATTTCACATTGGTCAGACAGAAATAAGACGATGATACGGTTATACATCCATTACACAGCACTTCTTCATGACCAGCATATTGCGTAATTGTTACACCTCAGCAATCAAGATGGGTATAAAACATAAAACATATTAGGTCATTTTATAAGAAAAACAGCAGGGTGTATATTAGACTTTAGCTAGTTTGTTTCCATCAGAGGGAAATGGGCCTCTCACAATCTGTTTAACCCGCCCCATCCCGTCGACGTATGGGTACGTTGCAACGATTTGCATTTGCCAGTCCTGGCGACGTACCAGTACGTCGTGCAATTGCAAGGTCCCTAATGTGCAAAATTTTCATTTTTCGCACGTGATTTTTCGTATGTATACACGGGACACCTTCCTCTATTCCTCTACAAGATGCCAAGCAGGGACAATGCCTTACACTGCATAACCTCCCCCCTCCCCCCCTCACACCATTGTCTTGGCAAAGGACCTGTTACCAGTGACCTGGCTAGTAAAGATATTCAGGGCCAGAGTGATTCCCCAATCGATGACAATGTGGAGGACAATGTTTACATAGCATTAGAAGAAGAAACAGCCAGAAATATTGATCAGGTAATGTGGCAAAAAAAGGTTAGGTATGGTGATTAGTTAGTGAGTGAAACAATGCTTATAATGCCTTTATTACTGCTTGAAAACCAATATACTCTCATACTACATATACATTCGTACCAAGTAAATAAATAAATACCGTTTATGAGTGGATAAAATAGTTACCCTCCCATAGAACTCGTTTTCTTTGGTGCCAGCATGTTAGAAAACCCACTCAGGTAAGGAGGAACTCCTACCTGGATTGGGCACTTTAAACCTCAGGTGAGCGATTTCTCTATGAATTTTCGATGTTTCTCACCAAAAGCGAAGGTTTTAGCCAAAAAAAAATTTTTCCGAAAATACCTTGGGACTGGGGGATGTCGGAGGTGCGGAAAACCTCGGGACGTGACGGGTTAAGACGTGGTTGCAGGAAATTCGATGAACTTTGTTTTGTGGAAGGGATGAATCTCCTTAGTTGCTAGTCAAAGTTATCCTCCAGTCAGACTACACTTGACCATCGACTAATGTGAAAGGGGATGCGGATGAGTGTCAGGTGAAAAGCCGACTGTGGTGACAAAGTTTTATGTAAATAATCCCTTGCTTAGGTTTGTCCACCGACCGAGGCTGATAGTGTCTAGACTCGTGATTCCCATTGAGAAAACTGAGACCGTGGACGACCCAGACCACCCTGGGGAGAAGAAAATCATCGCCTACAACGCCGAAAACGCTCTTATCGAGGCCATCGCCAAATCAATGAACTTCACGTAAGATAAGTAAGCCTTGACATTTTGACATAGGTAGTGTGTGTGTGTGTGTGTGTGTGTGTGTGTGTGTGTGTGTGTGTGTGTGTGTGTGTGTGTGTGTGTGCTTACAACAGTTGCAAAAGAATTGGGTTATTATAAATCAATGTTACCACTACATTTCACCTTGCAGAGTAGACTGAGATACAGTATATAAAAGATAAAAATAAAAAAATAGAAAAGAAAAGAAAGGTTTCTATCCACTAACTGTCCAGTGAAATGGGCGTTAATGTCAATTATTATTTACTATGTTTGAAACCTACATCCTAAACTATCCACATTGTTGCTTCAGTCATATCTGTGGCAGACTTATAAACAGTTTTACTACTACTACTACTACTACTATTACTACTACTACTAATAATAATAATATTAATCATCATCATCATCATCATCAGCAGCAGCAGCAGCACCAGCACCAGCAGCAGCACCAGCACCAGCACCAGCACCAACAGCAGCACATGTGTAACTCATAGTCAAGGACGTGGTATCTCGATATACAAATTAAATCAGTGGATGTAAAGTCTCATTATATAAATTGATTAATATGAGTATTTTTAACTTCTGAATTTTAGCTAGTTTTCTCCACATTCGCCAGCACTGAACTGCCAGATGTTTTATTCATTCTTGTTATACCACCTATAAGGATGAGATGCTTCCCAGAGGTGACTAAAATCGCTTGTAGGTGTCACAGTTCTTCTCAGGGCAATGACTTGTGTGAAATATTAGAAGTATTGTACATTACCTAGTTTACTCTCTCTCTCTCTCTCTCTATCTATCTATCTATCTATCTATCTCTCTCTCAACTTTTCCAGGATAAAATTTATCCCTTCAGAAGATGGGGAGTGGGGGTATCTGACCAGTGACGGGCTGTGGACAGGCATGATTGGCATGGTGTATAGAGAGGTGAGCAAAATTTCCCTCGTTTAATATTGACTCTTACAATACTGGGTATACAAGGAGATTTCACACAGTAAGTAGGACTTTGAAATTCGATTAGCATTGATATGAGGGCACTGATTAATTTGTATATGTATGAACAGATCATGAGCAAAAATTCATAATTTTACAAAATGAAAAATGAAAAATTAGGAAATTACTTGCCTGCTAAGCCTGACAGAATTTTTAATGGAAACTGATAATTTAGGAATTGCTTGCTTACTTGGTCTCTACTTCTGTAGTCATTCACATCCCTCCATAAATTTCATGGGAAGAAAGATAGATCTTACCTTCAAGCAGTACATTAGGCACCTCTAAGGGCTATTATGATTTACATTTCATTCCATGGAATTATTTGCACCTGTGAAAGTTTCCTCTTCATTTTGTAAACCAATCTTTAACATCACCTCGAAGTGTATTCTACTTAATACAGTAGTGAAATTTTTATAGAATGCTTCAAGCCTCCATATTCCCCACCCCAACAGAAGACAGAAATTACAATTGAGCTGTTAGGTCAACCCTAAGTTGAACTGAACCATCACCATGTGAATATGGTAAGTACTGAATAAAATAAATAGGAGGCGCCACACAGCTCAAGGATCATAACTTTTAGTATATTGCCCACCTCAATAGGAAGCAGACATTGCCCTAGGACTGTTTACAATGACACCCGAGCGAGCAACAGCAGTCGACTTCACAGACCACGTGTCCATCAACTACGCCAGAATCGTAGCAGCCCGAGGAAGCCCCGAGGTTACACTGTGGGGGTTCCTGCAGCCCCTGACGACGAATGTGTGGGTAAGGATTCTCTCTCTCTCTCTCTCTCTCTCTCTCTCTCTCTCTCTCTCTCTCTCTCTCTCTCTCTCTCTCATTTCACTGAATCAGGTGACGTTCTTTTCAGTGTATTTTTGCTGCTAACAGGCGATTTTATTCAACTTAGGGAAGGTCTGTTGTATACTGATGTGCTTGATTAACGTTTTACCCAGCCTTTCCATTTCAAATCAGTATACTTTAAGCTGATTTATATATTCAAGATCTTGACAAGAATAAGATTAAAGAGACATTTCTGGGACCAGTTGGAGAATATATATTTGGCTATAGACCGGTGGCATAGGAATGAAGACCATTACTACAAAAAATATGAATGTTCTGTTTCACCAAGAGTTTGTTAAAAACTGAGTTATCTTTGGGATAAATTGTAATCGATTTCTGAAACAAAACTCGAAACAATGGTTATATGAAAGCCAACACAAAATAACATGTTTTTGGTTTGCACTACCTAATGTTTTTGCTTTTAAAACTTGTGTTTTAGTCAAACAACCTAATCTAAGTAGTCGACAACAAAACTCCTGCCGCCTCTCCCAGTTCGTTTGACAAGTCAGCAGCAAGCAACTCATGATTTCACCTGGAGAAAGATAATCGTCATCATTGTCCTTTGCTTTGTATTTACTAGGTAAATTTTCAAAGAGCGTGCAGAGAAAAGTACGACAGGCGACAGAAATTTTGTTGGTGAGAGTACCTGAACAAGTACAAATTCAATAGACAAATTATATAAATCCAATACAGATTGGCATCCTGGCTGCGCTGGTTGTATACATGTTGGTGATGGTGATGCCCTCTTGTATCCCCGATAAGACTCTCACTCGCTCCAGATTGATGAGGAGCTCTTTCCACTGTGTTCGTGTACTGCTGCAGCAAGGTAGGGTAAAACACACTCAGCACTCTTAAGATATGACTGATTCATAAAGCACAGTCTTCCAACACACTCTAACGAATTCTTTTTATTCATGAGTTGCTGTTGTTTCCGAGTATAATCCTGGTCTGATGGTCAAGCGGACTCATCGTCAGCAAGCAAGCAACTGCTCCTGCAGGGCCAACCCGTGTGGTAAATCGATGTTTCCATATGGTAGGCAACGCCTTGCCACGGCAAATGGCGAGGAAGAATATAAAGGCTTGATTCCCGGATTCGTGACGCATTTGCTTATCTCTACCCATTTAACAGTGACATCATTAAAGCTTCCACATCACCCCATTATTGGGCTGTATGGCTACCACCCACCGTTGTAAATGTTTTCGTGACTTACAGGAAATCACTAGGCTTTTTACTCAGTGTAGAGCCACATGAAGTGGAAAGAATCCTAATGAAAAAAAAGACAGGAAGGACGGAAGAAATAGGAAGAGAGAAGGATATACACAGAAAAGGAATGATAACTGTGAAGGAAGAACTAGGTATGCCACAAATTTAGTACTCATGTATATGTTTAGAGGTATATACTGTAATTTCTAAGTTAGATAGGGTGTAATCTGAATACTAGTCTATAAGGCTCCTGTCCTAAGTAGTAGTTCATGTGTTAATGATCGATGTAGGGATAACTTTATTTTTATATGTATATATCTCTGTATCTGTGCATAGGTGGTGTAACTGAAGTGTTGAGCTATGGGAGTAACGAATAACAGATGAGAGCAACGTCCCCCCCTTGCTTGTGCGTCGTTGCCGGGTGCCAAGTTTAAACCTTAAACAGAATAATAATGGGTATGCAATTCTTTCCGTATCATTGTTGAGAAATGCTTACTAATGAAGCTGCTAGAATCCAAATATGTGAAATTAATAGTCATAAAAGGCCAAGATAATGTAATTTGTGAGGACCAAATAGTCCCGCTTGCCTTAGCCGTCACTAGATGGCATAAGCTACCCCAAACTCAAGGCGGGATGGCAGTAAATTCAGTATTTAAATGTAGTAAGGATTGAATCTCAAATTTTCCCCAATTCAGTCAAAAGTCCTAACGTCATGTGTACTCTGCTATATAAATAGTGAAGAGAATTAAACCTCACCATATCGCAAAAACACAGTCTCATTTGATCTGGCAGTAGCGTACCTAGTGCCCGACCAGCCACATTCGCTACCCAGACATGGTGGATAACAGACGTTGATTCAGGTGAGCTGTACACATTCCTCCTTTCTCCCCCCCTTGCTTGTTTAATCCTTACTTGTCGTGAACAATATGAAGTAATGTTGTTAAAAGCTTAACGTAGACATTCGCTACCCAGACATGGTGGATAACAGACGTTGATTCAGTTCACAGACACCGTGACTTTGGGGCGTGCACGAGGCCATCATGTGATATTGCCCATAGACTTGTCGTACACACACACTTACACTACCCATGAATAGTTTTATAAACCGAATGTAGTAGAAACTGAATTATGAATCAATCAAGTGAACCTTTTTTTTATAGTCGTTAAGGTACAGATTTTGAAAGTTAATGTGATCATGTAACAGAAAGGCGAATTCAAACTCATCAACCGTTTTCTTTTCTCTTTTAATAATAGGTTAGGAATATTGGGAGTGTTGAAGTGAATTTAGTAGGCTAGTTGTAAGAAAATGTGATTTTTGAGTTGTTCCTCGAGGCTAAACAAGCCCGAGTGATTATGAATTATTAGTGATTATGAATTATTAGTGGATTGTGTGATGAGTTTATACTGCCCTGACGAAATAGAACAAGAGTGATTATTTATTTTTGGTTCGAGGCTATGCCAGCCCGAAAAGACAATTCATGCCAATAAATGTCCCAGTCTTGAGGCTATTGACGAGCCCAAGAATACCGATAATAAAGAATGTGGTATGATTGACCTCAGGAGTCACTGTTGAATATTCAAATTGTTTCGCTTGGTAACAGTACTGTATGACTTTCGCCCAAACTATGGCTTAATTTACAACCCTTTTGCATATGATTAAAGGTCATGTAATTCGAGATTATCTGTTGATTAACAAGTATAGAATTATTAAAGTAGAGTAAAGTATATGTAATTTTGATACCCAACCAAGGGAATTATGTCCTCTCACGCATAACTCACTCCCCTTCCCATTCAAGATTCCTCCGCTTTGGGAACGACTAACCCACGTGGTACTGACTTATTCTTGACTCGGCCAAAACTACAAACGCTACCAAAAATATCTGTTAAGCAATTAACCTTTATCATTCAAAGTCGAAGTGCTTCCCCCCCCCCCTTTTGTTTTTACTGAGGTGAATGCTTTATCAGTCATTGAGGGGAGACTAAGTTGAGCACCATTTGTATTATCAACGAGCAACTGACAAAGAACCAACAACGGTGGGATATATATAAATAAAAAAATATATATATATCCGACCATTACACTGGTAACAACGGTGGGATATATATATATATATAAATAAACAAAATCCGACCATTACAGTAGCACTACATCAAGTGAGACTATGATGGTCGCTACCACCTATCACTATTTATAAATGTGCAAAATAAGCTATTCTTAATTTTTGACAGTAAAGTACTTAGAAGACGGTAATCAGGGTGACGGCCTTGCTTTGTGCATAAAGTTTAAACTACTAGAGGTGATTGTGGGTTATTTGTTCAGAGTATTATAGAGAAATATCTCTGAAACTATGCACTATAATTATTTCAAGCCCCAACCGTGGACCAATTTTGCATCATCTCTCTGCTTTAGACGTGGATGAAGGTTCAAGCTGGTGGTGGTGGGAGCGTGTGGTGCTGGGGGTGTGGATGCTGATGACGCTGGTGCTGACGCGGAGCTACTCCGGCAACCTTATGGCTCTCCTTTCGGTCAGGCTGATTCCTGAACCCTTCCAGGCGCTTGAAGACCTGCTCGAACACCCGGTTCAGATCATCACGGTCAAGGGAACCGCTGAAGAACAGGCTTTTAGAGTGAGTTTCTGGTATTTTGTGTTCATGAGATGCTCTCTCTCTCTCTCTCTCTCTCTCTCACTCACTTTCTATTGTTATTATCGTTTTATTATTTTTTTTGAGGGGTATATGTAGAAGACAAGGTAACGTATTAAAGTTAACATATTCAGGTAAGTCCAATTAATTTTTCAAAAGGCTTTACGTTTTAATTATGAGAAAACGAATGATTCAAAGTTGATGTTTGGGGGAGGTAATGTGAAACAAATGGATGGGAATTTTAGTGACCTGCATATAAAATACTCTTAGGAATACAAACATTCTGTAGTTCGTCAGGATTAACTAAGTGGAAAATTTAGTCATCTGGTAACTTCTTTCTCTCAGTTCAGTGGCAGGAAAAGACAATATTAAGATTCTACATCCGATCCATAGCATTTAATATCGGGTGCATAATATATTAGTGTTTATCTTTTGTTACAACTCTGCATTAAAGACGGAGAGTTTGCAAGTATAACACACACTGAAGAGAGCCTAATACGAGTTCTCGAGACTTGCAACGTAGTCCAGTGTTAGTCCCTTATTATAGCTCTGCGTTGAAGATGGAAGAATGGGAATTTTAGGCAATGTTTAAAGTGAAGAATATAGTAATACTTATCTGTTCATTTACTATACACTCTTCACCTTAACTAGGCTTATTGGCATCTCCCCATCTTGAACCGCTGACCTCTAAAGATTAATTGTAAAATATGGTGCTGATCACGAAAGTGCTGTGGACACGATGCAAGGTCGTAGTGTTATCTTTGGCTGCCACCGAGATACGCATAATATGCAGCAAAAAGACGAATATTTCCTTCAGGTTAAAGTACACTAAATGAATTATGGTACCATGTAATTACTAAAGGCAAAAGGCAAATCGATACTACTCCCCAGACAGCTACAAGTGGCATCAAACAAAGGATCTGGAACCTAAGGAAGGAGAATCGTATCATGCGTTTTGGTGCTGCTAAGCTGGACGTTATGCTGGCCATTTTGTTGAAGGAAAAGTCTGCCATGATCACTCTGGATGTCTACCTCAAGAAGATAATGGCATCGGAATTTACTAAGACAGGTATTATTGATCTCTCTCTCTCTCTCTCTCTCTCTCTCTCTCTCTCTCTCTCTCTCTCTCCCTCTCTCTCTTTCTTTCTCTGATTAGTGCTTCTAAATCTTTTGACATATGAATCTTGGTAACTCAATTACGGTAAAGTAATAGTATATCACGAAATTTAAAACTCGCCTCCTCCACTTTTAACCCACTTAAATTGGCAGGACTTAGTTTTCTGATTTAGGGATACAAGATGAAGTTTCATTTTTTATTTATTATTATTGTTTTTAGATCAGTAAAAACTGTTGCGCTTTTAACGTTTCCTTAGGTCCTTCGACAAAATATTTTTACTTGTCCCCGCCCCGGAGGGCTCGGGGACGGTTATTGTTTTCACTCGGTTTGTTTGTTTGTTTTTGTTTGCTTATTTGTTTATTTTTCCTTGTCTATCTGTCTGCCTGTCTGTTAACAACGTTACACAAAAACTACAGATGCGATTTTGACTAAAATTACAGGGATGATGGGCAATGACTTTCTGATCAGCCAATTATATTTTGGGCTAAAATGTGCCAAGGCCCAAGCTGTAGGCCCCAAAATGTAAAAAAAAGAAAGGGGGGGGTAGATTTTTTTTTTTCGCCATAACTCCTTTCAAATTCGTCATATCGACATGAAACCAAAACCTAAAGGTCCATCTTTCAAATCTGCATCCTATAACATGCCGTATTACTTAAGGGGGATCACCCCTAGTTGGCGGTAGGGGAGTCAATGATAGGTGGGTCGGGCCTAAAATTTCGAATGGGCACAAAAATCGTAAATTTTCACCCGATTTACTCTATATATGATAGGTGATATCTTTGACTAGATATCCTATTGTGTTTATACTTCAGCAATAAGATGACTGCCGGGGATGGGTTTATTGTGCCCTGGCATCGCTTCTTGTTAAAACCTTGATTTGGTCGTTTCATGAAGGATTTAGATTCTAACCTACAACTATAGCGTGTTGTGAGTGAGACTGGTGTATAATATTAACAATCCACTCTTTACTTCTGGTACCTCACAGGCAGGTGTGTGTATAGCCTGGGAAATATGCGGTACATACCCGCCGTGGAGGCCATGGCGGGTCGTAAGGACAGTCCCCTCGTTCCTGCCCTCGGACGCAAGTACGCACCTTATATTTTTACCATAATACTTAAAGGCCGAGCGAACGGACGTATGACTCATTGCACTAAGGGCCGTTTTCTTGTTGGTATAAGTGGCCTCGTAACACCTCCTCCTCAGGGATCTATTTTGCATATTTCATCTCTCTTAGTCATGTCATTTCGTTGTGATATCCACACTATTTGCATCATTAACGTACAGTGGATATAATATGCAGATTAAAAATCGCGATGTGATACGAAATCTCCAAAGCCAGTCGGAATACGATGATAAATTTTCGTAGAGGTGGATGATTGTGTTAACCAAATGGATATGCTGCTGATAGTTCTCCTATATTATGCCATTTTATAATACCCTGCCTTACCTTATTGTTAGATGGAAATGTGTTTCAGCATGATAATGCTTATGGTGATGTGAAGATGATGATGGTGTTTCATATTTATAGGGATGGGATAATGATAAGCCGGTATACTGTTCAAAACAAAAATCGAAATATTGGATGATTAGATCGTAAGGAGTGATAGATTTCATGTTACTCGTCGATAGTACAATATATGAACTGTATTATACAATTAATTTACAACCATCTGTAAATCCCTCTTCGTCGTCTGGTCTTATGCTCTGTAACACTTAACGGCATTACAACCTACTCTTTAAGAGTAGCTGTTGATCTAAAATTTTACAGATTCAGCTTGATCAGTTCTTCTTCTTCTTCTTCTACTAAAACTACTACTTCTTCTTCTTCTTCTTCTTCTTATTATTATTATTATTATTATTATTATTATTATTATTATTACTACTACTACTACGACTACTACTACTGCTACTACTACTACAACTACTACTACTATTAGTAATACTAATACTATTTTATTTTTGCGAATCATTTAGTATATAATTAGTGTGTCATTTACTAATCATTAATTGTACTGATGAAAGTCTGAACTGAAGTAAAACAATGCTTCTTTATTTAATAGTTTTGTAGGTGGCCAATGGGTGTGGTGCAATACTGTAGAGCCTTGTTTAAAGATACTGGGTCTTCAGGCGTTACGGTGTAGGGGCGAGAGTGGTGTGTGTGTTCTTACCTAATTGTTCTTACCTAATTATATCTTTACAGGAATGAGTCAAGCTCGTACTGTCCCGTGTCTTAAACCATATTTATCGTAAATATCCTTAAATTTGTGAATTGTTTTAGCACACACTATTTCATTCTGTAGTGCATTCCATTGATCAATTGCTCTGTTTGGGAAACTGAATTTCCTTACGTCTTTATCACCTCTCTTCTTATGCAGTTTTTTTTTTTGCAGTGTCCTCTTGCTGATGCTTCCCCATATGTTAAGTAATCATTTATGTCTATTTTTTCCTTCCCTGACATGCACTTATATAGCATTGTCATGTCACCTCTTTTCCTTCTCTCCTGTAGTGTTGGTAGATTCAGTTTATTTAGTCTTTCTTCGTAGCTTAGGTCCCTTAAGCTTGGTATCCATCTTGTAGCAGCCCTTTGAACTTTTTCAATCTTGTCTATGTGTTTTTTGAGATGACGACTCCAGACTACTGATGCATATTCCAGGGTTGGTCTAATGAATGATGTTATTATCCTTCTTAGCATGTCTTCATTTATGTATGTGAATGCTATTCTCATATTTGCGGTGGCTGAATCGGTAGATAGGTGGCGGTGGCTGAATCGGTAGAGAGGCGGCTTGCAGTCCTAATGGATCCAGGATCGAATCTCGGCTGGGGCAGGGAACAGTTTAAGGATTTGAATTTCCTAAAAGCAGACTTTCCTGATCTACCTGATGACCCGCCGACATGTCGTAAAAGTACCCCCGCTAATACCAATACACCAGTCCTGTATGAGACAGCCCTACCATGTATTCAATATGGACGGTGGGTGTTAGCGCCGAAGTGGTGACATGTGGAGGTGTAGGAGGACTACTGGGCCTTGGGATAGGCAACTGCCCCCAAGAAATAGGCCCTGAGCCTTTGTCCAGAGTCGGACACATAAAAAAAAAAAAAGAAAAAAAAAAGCAGTGTATACATGTTCCGTACCTTCTCGCTGATGTGGTCACCCGGAGATAGTCTGTTATTGATAATCACACCTAGGTCCTTCTCTCTTTCTGATGTGTATAGGGTTTTATTTTCTAACGTAAAATCCCAATCAGGTCTTTTTCCACTTTTACCAAACTTGATTATATGACACTTGTCCACACTGAATTCCATTTGCCATGTATTACTCCATTCATGAAGTTTATTTAATTCTTCTTGTAGCTCTTTACAAGACTCTGTGTTAGTAATTCTCCTTTCTATTTTTGCATCATCTGCAAACATATTCAGATAACTTTTATTTCCAGTGTTACTGTTTATATCATTTATATACACTAAAAACATGATTGGTGCCAGCACTGAACCCTGTGGTACGCCACTAGTCACTTCTTTCCATGATGAGTGGTTTCCCCTTAGTACTGTTCTCATTTCTCCTTTTATGAGAAAATCTTGCATCCAACAAAACAGTTCCTCCTTGATGGTACAGTTTCCCTAAGAGTCTTTGGTGTGGTACTGTGTCAAATGCTTTCTTGAAAACTAAATAGATACTGTCCACCCATCCTTCTCTTTCCTGTATTGTGTTTGTTACTCTGTCATAGTAGCTCAACAGATTATTAACACATGAGTTTCCTTTTCTGAAACCAAACTGTCTCTCTGTTATCATACTGTGTTCTTCTAGTTGATTTACCCAAGCTTTTCTTATAAGCTTTTCTAATACCTTGCATACAACACAGGTCAGTGATACTGGTCGGTAGTTGAGTGGATTTTGTCTATTTCCTTTCTTGAATAAGGGGACAATATTTGCTTTCTTCTAAATATCAGGTAGTTTACCTTGACTCAAAGATTTCTTGAAAATTAAAAATAATGGTTTACTTAACTCCTTTGCACATTCTCGTAGTACCCAACATGAAATTTCATCAGGACCACTTGCTTTTCCTCTGTCTAATTTACTTAAGTCCTCCTGTATTACTTTTCCTGATATTTGTATATCTGGTAGTATGTGTGGCCATCCATGTTCCACATAGTCCCTCTCAAAATTTTTTTTTTCTGTAAAAACTAATTGCAAATTCTTATTTAGTGCTTCACAAATATCTTTCTCTTGTGTATAGGTGATTCCCTCGTCCGTAATGGATTGTATTATATCTTTTACTTTGGTTTTGCTTCTGATGTAGCTGTAAAATAGCTTTGGTTGATCACTACTTTTATTTATTATATTATCCTCAAACTGTTTTTCTGCTTCCCTCCTTATTCTTGTATAATCGTTTCTTGCCTCTTTGTAATTATTATACACTCTTTCACTATTGTGACTTCTGTATCTATTCAACAACAAATCTCTTCTTTCCTTTGATTTTTTTACATTCTGTATTGAACCATTTCTGTATTTACTTATCTGCTTCTTTGTGCTGTGGGATGTACTTCTGGACTCCTATTTCATAAAATTCACAGAATTTTTTATATACAGCATTTAAATCTTGTCCTCTAAGCTCATTTTCCCAATCAACTTCTAAGAAATACTTCTTTAGGTCTTGATAATTTCCCTTTATATACTTTAGGCTCTTTTTGTAAGTTTCATTGCTGTTAACTATGTCATATGCTATCCTGAAGTTGTAATTTAGTACTGCATGATCGCTTTTGCCGAGTGGAGGGTGATATATTAAACTGTCAATATCATTTTCTTGCCTAGTAAATATTAGATCTAGCATTGAAGGTACATCGAGTCCTCTTTTTTTGGTGGTTTCCCTCACATGTTACGTTTGGAAAAACTCTTGCACGAGATCCAGGAGCTTTTCGTCCCAACAGCTTTCTTGGCTAATTATACCGAGAGTATTCCAATTTATATTTGTATTAAAATCTCCAGTTAGTATAATTCGTTCCGATTTCTCTTCCATTTTATGTAGTAATGATCTTAAACTCTGAATTGTACTCTCTGCCAGGTTCTCATATTCGTCTCTTTCCCATGTGTTTGATCTTGGTGGCATGTACAAATTGGCTACAATTACTTTCCCTTCAGATGTGTTGATCTCTACTGCAATCAGTTCTACTTGTGATAGTATATCTAGTTTTATTTCATTGACTTTCAGATTTTTCTTAGTTAATATTATAATTCCTCCTCCTTTTTTTAAATATCTGTCTCTTCTCCATATATTGTATTCCTCTAAGTTTAGTATGTCATTGGATATCCTTGGTGTTAATTTTGTTTCAGTTAGGCATGTTATTTATGGTTCATTTTCTCTGACATAATCATTCATCTCTAGTAATTTAGATACCATTCCATCCGCATTTGAGTACATAAACTTTATCATCTTGTTTATATACTTGTCATGACATGGTTCTACTACCTTCCTCCTTTTTATTCCCTCCTCTCTGTGTACCACTTTCGTACCTGCAATCCTATCACTTTGTGAAAAAATGTGTTCTCCTCTTCTGATCTTCCCTCATTTTTTTTTTTTTTTTTGCTTCCTCCCTCTTCTCTTTCAGTAATTCCAGTTCCTCTTGTGTTAGGCATCTTTTTATCCATACATTTTTGAACTTCTCTTTTTCCATAAGATTCTTTGCATTTTTTAGTATCTCCTCCACAGTGTTTACACTCTGGAAAGTCACCTTTAGAGCTCTTGTCTTGTTTTTCTCGTATTTCCCTAACCTTTTGTGTTCCTCTATGTCTTTACGACAGATTTCCTCTGATATTTCTTTAAATAAGCTCATTACATTTGTCATCTCCTTTTTGTCTCTTGTGATCTTGTTTTTTACTTCTTCCTCTTCTGTTCCAGTGATTACTATAGATTTGTTGATATCTACTGAATCTTTGACTAACTTTGGGTTGTTTTGGATTATTTTTTTCACTTCCTTTTTAATGCTTTTTTCCTCCACCCTTGTTTCTAAGTCTTTCTTTACTTTCACCATTTCAGCATACGTGGTTTCCACATCATTTTTATAGCTTCGCACAGTTTCATTCACCTGTGTTATCTTCTCAATATCACTGCTCTGGTCTATCAGACTGCTTACTTGCCTAATTGTCTCTGTGTAATTTTTGAACTCTTCCATAATACTCTCGTGATTGACCACTGTACTTGCCATTTCACTCATTTTCTTCCTACGTATACTCAATTCCACTGTTAGTTCACTGATGGTTGTGTCTTTCTTGTTGGCCTCCATTCCTAGTTTTTCTATTTCTTCCTTTTGCAAGTGCATCTGCTTTTTTATTTCATCAATATCATATTTGAAAGCCATTTTCAGTTTGTGTACACGTTCAACCAGTCTATTGTGAGACTCCACTTCAACCAGTTCTTGGTAGAAATCATCATCTTGCTTTCTACCTTTATCCCTTTTCTTTTCCAAATTTGCTTTACTAAAGCATGTGTCCATTTTGCAATGCTAAAAGCACTGAGTACATGTACTTACATTCCCCTGGGCAGTTGTAGTCTAAACAAACCTCAGCTGACTGATCGCATTCTTTCGCTACTCGGTTCTCTTTTCTGTTTGAACAAGTCTTGTTTAAACTTCTTCTTATTTTTTTCCTTTTAATAATAAAACATCATTTAGTCTAACCTGGTACAGTGCTTGACTCATATCAAGATACTAATTTAGGTAATGCCACTGGTATTATTAAAATTACTCCTAATACTACAGTAAATAATAATAATAGTGTACTGAAAACTAGGGTGCTATTACTAAGTTTGTTGCTATTCTAATTTGAATTACATTTATTAAAAATGTATTAAAACTAACATTCTAATTAATATTGTGATATTTGATGGTAGATGAGGGCGCTTACCGTCCACTCACTTGACGTAGTGCTGTTCTGGGTGTTTGCCCTTTCCTCACTTCATTCTTTCCTCTTGTCTTTCCTCCTTCATTCCTTCCTCTTCCTTCTGCCTACGGGTGAATTTACATTCCCT